>NC_090355.1:35516851-35653392 GCF_035084215.1 Heptranchias perlo | reverse complement strand
TTTCTTTCCGTAGGTGGAGCTCGAGTGCCTCCATCAGGAGCAGAGTGATTTTCTCAAACTGCTCCTCAGTCAGCTTCTCTGAGGAGAGAAAGTAACACCGGGATCAAGTGATGCGGACTTTCCGCAGACCATGGCGACGTGGACCGAGACGCGCACAGACTGCACAGTGACTGCAGAATGTGCGCATTCTGTAACGTGCAGCGACACGGAGACTGCACAGTGTACAGCACACGCACGGTCTGTATGTGCACAAACTGCACACAGATTGCGGCACATAGGGTGTGTACATATGGTGACAGCCTGTCCAGTTCTGTATCTGGTTTTGATCGTTACTGACTGCTAATGTGTGTGTCTTTCCGTGAATGGCTCACTGTTTTAGGGAGGGTTCCATCGGAACAGTAATGGTTCAGCATGTGTGCATGTTTGTACAGGACAATGTACCATGTGTTTTGTATGTGTACGTGTGTGCAGAGACTTGTCATGTTTTGTATGGGACTTTGTACCGTGTGTTGTGTACACGTGTGTTATATATGTGTACATGCTTCGTTGTGCCTGGGTTCCCGGACTCACCTTCTAAACACAGGGCCCACAGTGCAGAGCAGGACGATTCCACCACGTCTCCATTCGTGAGATGCTTCTCCAGTACCTTCTGGATCGTCTCCAGCGAGCCTTCCGACACTGCCGTTTGTGCATTGCGCTCTACGGGAGGGGCACCAGACACTGTTTACACGGTGGTCTCTCCTCTCCCACCAGCCCCAGTCTGTTTGAGATGAGAGAGGGCTGCACCTTTCCCCACTGCTCTCCTGAAGGTCCTCGCCGAGGTACAGGTTCCAAGGGCCCCCTCCCCCTTCACCCCGAGCAGCTGTTCCCAGGGGTGGCAAGCTGCAGAGTGAGTGTTGGTCGGCTATTCAACCATGTACGGCATCACTGTCAAGCCCAATCCTGTCCTCACCTGACACCCACCCACACTTCCTATTGGGTAACTACCAGCAGCAGAAACCCTGGCCGATTTATCCCCTCCATTAGTCCGGAGTGGGGAGGGGGGTTGCTGAGGACAATGGCAGTCCCTTAAATCTGAAAAATATTTCAAACTAAATGATAACAGAAAGACAGCGATCAAACTACTAATAAGCAAGTTTAGGACGGAGATCAGTTCTTCGCACAGAGCGTGATCCACGCTGAAGGGACTGCAGGGACGGGCAAGATATTGGAGGCAAAGCCCTGGATTCATTTAATAGAGAATAGAGAGCAGTATATCCAAGTTTGCTGACGACACTGAGTGAGGTGACCCAGTAAATAGTGTCGATGGGAGCAGAAAGTTGCAAAGGGACATTGATGGGTTCAGTGAGGGGGCAAAACTGGGGCAAATGGAGATCAATGTGGGGAAGTGTGAGGTCACCCACTCTGGACCCAAGAAAGAGAAATCAGAGTATTTTCTAAATGGTGAGAAGCTCGGAACTGTGGAGGAGCCGAGAGATTTAGGGATCCATGTACAGAAATCACTAAAAACTAGTGGACAAGTACAAAAAATAATTAAAACAGTGAATGGAATGTTAACCTTTATCCCAAGGGGGCTGGAATACAAAGGGGTGGAAGTGATGTTCCAGTTTATATAAAGCTCTGCTCAGACCCCATCTGGAGACTACGTTCAGTTCTGGGCACCGCACCTCAGGAAGGATATATTGGCCTTGGAGGGGGTGCAGCGCAGATTCACCAGAATGATACCAAGGTTTAGAGGGTTAAATTACGAGGACAGGTTGCACAGACTGGGCTTGTATTCCCTCGAGTATAGATGATTAAAGGATTTGATAGGGTCGATAGAGAGAAACTATTTCCTCTGGTGGGGGGAGTCCAGAACAAGGGGGCAGAACCTTAAAATTAGAGCCAGGCCGTTCAGGGGTGATGTCAGGAAGCACTTCATCACACAAAGGGGAGTGGAAATCTGGAACTCTCTCCCCCAAAAAGCTGTTCAGGATGGGGGTCAATTGAAAATTTCAAAACTGAGTGATAGATCTTTGTTAGGCGAGGGTATTAAGGGTTACAGAACCAAGGCAGATAAATGGAGTTGAGGGAGAGATCAGCCAAGATCTAATTGAATGGCGGAACAAGCTCGAGGGGCTGAATGGCCTCGTCCTCTTTCTTAAGGAACCCTAGGTCCAAAGGTCACCTGTTCCTCCCCAGCTTACATAGAATTTCATCGAATGGACAGCACAGAAACAGGCCATTCGGCCCACTGGTCAATGCTGGTGTTTATGCTCCACACGAGCCTCCTCCCTCCCTACTTCATCTCACCCTATCAGCATCTCCTCCTATTCCTTTCTCCCTCATGTGTTTATCGAGTTTTCCCTTAAATATATCTAGGATATTCGTCCCAAACGTCTGAGTTACCAGCGGGGAGGATAGACTGGGACTCACGGCTGACGACGAGGCTGTAGAGAGCCCCACAGCAGGGGATGCAGATGTGGCTGTTGTCCCTGTACATTCTCAGGGTCTTCAGGATTGACTGAATCCCTCCGGCCTTCCCGATCAGCTTTCCGGCAGCTACTGTGGAAGGAAAACATTTAATAAAAAGGATGAACATTTATTACAAAACCCGTCTCTACTCAAACCCGCTGTCAAAACAATCCAATTACTGTCGAATATGGCATCCCGGCACGAAGCATTACAAACTGGGGCAGGTACAGGGTTAGATACAGAGTAAAGCTCCCTCTACACTGTCCCATCAAACACTCCCAGGGCAGGTACGGGGTTAGATACAGAGTGAAGCTCCCTCTACACTGTCCCATGTGCAGGGGGTAATAGAATCTGAGTTGGTCCCCTTCTTACTTCGACCATTGGTGGATAATGCAGCTGCGATCATACTGTTATTGACGCAGATACTGAAATGTTAACCGAACTCCAAGACGTCGCCAAACAATATGAAGTCCTGAACTGTCAGTGCTCAAACCTACCGCTTCCTGACAGCAGCATGAGGAGGTTGCAGATGATGATCTGAAGCTCCACACACTTGCGCCGTGACTCCATGATCGACAGAATCACGTCGACCACACGGTCACTGAACAGAAAACCTTCTTCCACGCTGTCCTCTGTGGCTGCAGGGGGGCAAAGGGCAGCTCGTGTTAGAAAGACCAGTCACACACCAGCAGCAGCACCACTCTGACAGCCCACGCACGCCGAGCTGACGCTCAACGAGCTGACACACGCACACAGAGACACAGCCCAATCCCAACACAGATGCGTGTACACACACAAGCATGCATACAAACACAGACACTGACAGATACATACATACAACCAGAGACAGATATATAACACCACCCCAACAGACAATAACTTGCATTTATATAGTGCCTTTAACAAAGTAAAACGTCCCAAAGTGCTTCACAGGACCATAAATCAGACACAATTTGACACCGAGCCACATGAGATATGAGGACAGGAGACCAAAAGCTTGGTCAGAGAGGTCAATTTTAAG
This sequence comes from Heptranchias perlo, assembly GCF_035084215.1. Lineage (NCBI taxonomy): Eukaryota > Metazoa > Chordata > Chondrichthyes > Hexanchiformes > Hexanchidae > Heptranchias > Heptranchias perlo. The sequence goes on along the minus strand of NC_090355.1, from coordinate 35,649,917 downwards.
GAGGGTCTTAAACGAATGCGATACTTGAAGAGCGTGTGAGCGGGAGCACGCGGCTAAACTTGGTTTACTCGGTTGCCCTACCTTTGGTTGCAAACTTCAGGAGTATCCTGCATGCCTGAGCTTGTACCTCCAAGCAGTCCGAGTGGCACTTCAGAACAGAAATAAGAACTGGAACGATCCGTGTGCTGGCCAAGAGCACTGGAGAGAGGAAATGAGCAACAATTTAAACCAACAAAATTAATATTTAAATTCAGGGCAGCACGGTGAGCGTCTGTAATGGGGAATGGCGCTCAGGAGTTTAATAACTGGGAAATTCCATCATTAGAAAAGTTACAAATCTGATATCTGTACACTGACTGGTGTCTCTCGGTACCCTCTCTCAGGGAGATATCTGTACACTGACTGGTGTCTCTCAGTCCCCTCTCTCGGAGATATCTGTACTCTGACTGGTGTCTCTCAGTCCCCTCTCTCAGGGAGATATCTGTACACTGACTGGTGTCTCTCAGTCCCCTCTCTCAGGGAGATATCTGTACGCTGACTGGTGTCTCTCAGTCCCCTCTCTCTCTCTCGGAGATATCTGTACACTGACTGGTGTCTCAGTCCCCTCTCTCAGGGAGATATCTGTACACTGACTGGTGTCTCTCAGTCCCCTCTCTCAGGGAGATATCTGTACACTGACTGGTGTCTCTCAGTCCCCTCTCTCAGGGAAATATCTGTACACTGACTGGTGTCTCTCAGTCCCCTCTCTCTCAGGGAGATATCAGTACACTGACTGGTATCTCTCAGCCCCTCTCTCTCTCAGGGAGATATCTGTACACTGACTGGTGTCTCTCAGTCCCCTCTCTCAGGGAAATATCTGCACACTGACTGGTGTCTCTCAGTCCCCTTTCTCTTAGGGAGATATCTGTACACTGACTGGTGTCTCTCAGTCCCCTCTCTCTCAGGGAGATATCTGTACACTGACTGGTGTCTCTCAGTCCCCTCTCCCTCAGGGTGATATCTGTACACTGACTGGTGTCTCTCGGTCCCCTCTCTCTCAGGGAGATATCTACACTGACTGGTGTCTCTCAGTCCCCTCTCTCAGGGAGATATCTGTACACTGACTGGTGTCTCTCAGTCCCCTCTCTCTCAGGGAGATATCTGTACACTGACTGGTGTCTCTCAGTCCCCTCTCTCTCTCTCAGGGAGATATCTGTACACTGACTGGTGTCTCTCAGTCCCCTCTCTCTCTCTCAGGGAGGGGGGGTCGCAATATTAATTAAAGAATCAATTACTGCCATAAGGAGGGATGATATATGAGCAGGTTCCTCTAATGAGGCCATATGGGTGGAGCTTAAAAACAAAAAGGGGGCAAGCACTTTGATGGGAGTGTACTATAGGCCCCCAAACAGTCAGAGGGAGATAGAGGAACAGATATGTAGGCAAATCTCAGAAAATTGTGCAAATAATAGGGTAATAATAGTGGGGGATTTCAACTTCCCCAATATTAACTGGGATACTCAGAGTGTAAAAGGCTTAGAGGGTACAAAATTCTTAACGTGCATCCAGGAGAGCTTTTTGAGCCAGCATGTAGAAAGTCCTACAAGAGAGGGGGCGGTACTGGACCTAATTCTAGGGAATGTGGCCGGCCAAGTGGAAGAAGTGCTAGTAGGTGAGCACTTTGGTGACAGTGACCATAATTCGGTGAGATTTAAGGTGGTCATGGAAAAGGACAGGGAGGGGCCGGAAATAAAGGTTCTAAATTGGGGGAAGGCTGATTTTAATAGGATAAGGCAGGATCTGGCCAAAATGGACTGGGATCAGCTGCTTGTAGGAAAATCCGCATCGGAGCAATGGGAGTCTTTCAGAAGGGAGATTGAGACCATACAATGGCAACATGTTCCCGTAAAGGTCAAGGGTGGTTCCAAGAACTCCAGGGAACCTTGGATGTCAGGGGATATACGAGAATGGATTAGGAAAAAAAGGAGGGCTTTTGGCAGATACAAAAGGCTAAAGACGGAGGAAGCCCTAGAGGAGTACAAAAAGTGCAGGGGGATACTTAAAAAAGAAATTAGGAGATCAAGGAGGGGCCATGAAATAACACTGGCGAGCAAAATAAAGGAAAATCCTAAGATGTTTTATAAGTATATTAAGGGTAAGAGGATGACTAGGGAAAAAATAGGGCCCATTAGGGACAAAAATGGCAATCTGTGTGTGGAGCCGGCAGATGTAGGAGGGGTTCTAAATGAATTTTTTGCATCTGTTTTCACTATGGAGAAGGACGATGTAGACATAGAAATACGGCAGGGGGACTGTGATATACTCGAACATATTAACATCGAGCGGGAGGAGGTATTGGCGGTTTTAGCAGGCCTAAAAATGGATAAAGCCCCAGGCCCGGACGAAATGTATCCCAGGCTACTGTGTGAGGCAAAGGAGGAGATTGCGGGGGCTCTGACACATATATTCAGAACCTCTCTGGCCACAGGGGATGTGCCAGAGGACTGGAGAACCGCTAATGTAATACCATTATTCAAGAAGGGGAGTAGGGAAAAACCGGGGAACTACAGGCCAGTGAGCCTAACATCAGTGGTAGGAAAATTATTGGAAAAAATTCTGAAGGACAAAATTAGTCTCCACTTGGAGAAGCAAGGATTAATCAGGGATAGTCAACATGGCTTTGTCAAGGGAAGATCATGTCTGACTAATTTGATTGAATTTTTTGAGGGGGTGACTAGGCGTGTGGATGAGGGTAACGCAGTGGATGTGGTATACATGGATTTCAGTAAGGCCTTCGATAAAGTCCCCCACAGGAGACTGGTCAAGAAGGTACGAGCCCATGGAATCCAGGGTGCCTTGGCACTTTGGATACAAAACTGGCTTAGTGGCAGAAGGCAGAGGGTGATGGCCGAAGGTTGTTTTTGTGACTGGAAGCCTGTGGCCAGTGGGGTACCACAGGGATCGGTGCTGGGTCCCTTGCTGTTTGTGGTCTACATTAATGACTTGGATATGAATGTAAAAGGTATGATCAGTAAGTTCGCTGATGATACAAAGATTGGTAGGGTGGTAAATAGCGAGGAGGATAGCCTCAGTCTGCAGGACGATATAGATGGGTTGGTCAGATGGGCGGAACAGTGGCAAATGGAATTTAACCCGGAAAAGTGCGAGGTGATGCACTTTGGAGGGACTAACAAGGCAAGGGAATACACAATGAATGGGAGGACCCCAGGCAAGACAGAGGGTCAGAGGGATCTTGGTGTGCAAGTTCACAGATCCCTGAAGGCGGCGGAACAGGTAGATAAGGTGGTAAAGAAGGCATATGGGATACTTGCCTTTATTAGCCGAGGCATAGAATATAAGAGCAAGGAGGTTATGATGGAGCTGTATAAAACACTGGTTAGGCCACAGCTGGAGTACTGTGTGCAGTTCTGGTCGCCACACTACAGGAAGGATGTGATCGCTTTGGAGAGGGTGCAGAGGAGATTCACCAGGATGTTACCAGGGCTGGAGCGCTTCAGCTATGAAGAGAGACTGGGAAGATTGGGTTTGTTTTCCTTGGAGCAGAGGAGGCTGAGGGGGGACATGATTGAAAACATGTGTACAAAATTATGAGGGGCACAGATAGGATGGATACTAAGGAGCTTTTTCCCTTCGTTGAGGGTTCTATAACAAGGGGACATAGATTCAAGGTAAAAGGCGGGAGGTTTAGAGGGGATTTGAGAAAGAACTTTTTCACCCAGAGGGTGGTTGGAGTCTGGAACTCACTGTCTGAAAGGGTTGTGGAGGCAGGAACCCTCACAACATTCAAGAAGCATTTGGATGAGCACTTGAAATGCCATAGCATACAAGGCTACGGACCAAATGCTGGAATATGGGATTAGAGTAGACAGGGCTGATGGCCGGCGCGGACACGATGGGCCGAAGGGCCTCTATCCGTGCTGTATAACTCTATGACTCTATGACTCTATATCTGTACACTGACTGGTGTCTCTCAGTCCCCTCTGTCTCAGGGAGATATCTGTACACTGACTGGTGTCTCTCAGTCCCCTCTCTCTCAGGGAGATATCTGCACACTGACTGGTGTCTCTCAGTCAACGTAAAATGAACTTGTGTTTATACACGCGGTCTATAGTTTTAGAGTGTGTATATATAAAGTAGAATATCATTACAATAGTATCATGATGCGTAAGTATTTTAAAAGTCTGACAAATATGAAACAGTTGATGCTAAGATGTAATTTTGCAGTACTTGCTGTGATTGGTACATTGGGATCAGTGCATGCGTTCCATTTAGAAGATGGCTGCAGTTATCCAGCTGCTTCAGATGGGGATCATTTCAATTCTTTGCTTCTGAGCCTAACATCAGTCCTGAGAGTAAAAGCTCTAAATGGATATACTGCGTCATACACATTCTGTATTGAACCTTGGTTAGACCACACTTGGGAGTACTGTGCACAGTTAACATAAGAACATAAGAAATAGGAGCAGGAGTAGGCCAATCGGCCCTTCGAGCCTGCTCCGCCATTTAATAAGATCATGGCTGATCTGATCCTAACCAGTTCTGGTCTCCATATTAAAAAAAGGTGCAAAAAAGATTTACAAGGAGGATACCAGAACTGAGAGGTTATAACTATAAAGTCAGAACAGGCTGGGGCTCTTTTCTCTCGAAAAGACGACTGAGTGGTGACCTGATAGAGGTCTTTAAGATTATGAAAGGGTTTGATAGGGTAGACGTAGAGAAGATGTTTCCACTTGTGGGGGAGACCAGAACTAGGGGCCATAAATATAAGATAGTCACTAATAAATCCAATCGGGAATTCAGGAGAAACTTCTTTATCCAGAGAGTGGTGAGAATGTGGAACTCACTCCCACAAGGAGTAGTTGAGGCAAATAGCATTTAAGGGGAAGCTCGATAAACACATGAGGGAGAAAGGAATAGAAGGAGATGTGGATGCAGTTAGATGAAGTCGGGAGGGAGGAGGCTCGTGTGGAGCATAAACACCGGCACGGACCAGTTGAGCCGAATGGCCTGTTTCTGTGCCGTACATTCGGTGAGATTCTCATTCCCTTCTTCTTCCAACTCCATTATAAAACAGAAATGCTCACACTTTGCTTAGTGGAGTCTCTTGGATGTTGATCATTACTGTCCTTGGGTGCCTATAATCAGACTGTTACCTATTAAGTGTGCAAACCTATTAAATTTTGTCACAATGCCTCTTTCAGCACCACCCTCATTTTCCTTTTGCATCACAGGGTGAGGTGCGACAGTGAGACACTGCTCCAAGGGAACTTCAACATTTCTAAGTGCTTAAAGAACTTACTCAAGTGACTTTCCTTCAAGAATTTCTCCCTGAAAGTTGGGTCCGAGGATGATCAGGCATAATATTAGTGATGTGATCACGCACGTTGCTTACATACATCATCATGCAACATGTGTGATGGCGTGGCTAACAGGACCTGAACATCTCGGAATCCACCAGGTCCCACAGACACTGACTCTCACTGGGGTACGGGTCCCACAGACACTGACTCTCACTGGGGTACGGGTCCCACAGACACTGACTCTCACTGGGGTACGGGTCCCACAGACACTGACTCTCACTGGGGTACGGGTCCCACAGACACTGACTCTCACTGGGGTACGGGTCCCACAGACACTGACTCTCACTGGGGTACGGGTCACACAGACACTGACTCTCACTGGGGTACGGGTCCCACAGACACTGACTCTCACTGGGGTACGGGTCCCACAGACACTGACTCTCACTGGGGTACGGGTCCCACAGACACTGATTCTCACTGGGGTACGGGTCCCACAGACACTGACTCTCACTGGGGTACGGGTCCCACAGACACTGACTCTCACTGGGGTACTGGTCCCACAGACACTGACTCTCACTGGGGTACGGGTCCCATAGACACTGATTCTCACTGGGGTACGGGTTCCACAGACACTCACTGGGGTACGGGTCCCACAGACACTGAATCTCACTGGGGTACAGGTCCCACAGACACTGACTCTCACTGGGGTACGGGTTCCACGGGCACTGACTCTCACTGGGGTATGTTTTTTTTTATTTGTTCATGGGATGTGGGCGTCGCTGGCGAGGCCAGCATTTATTGCCCATCCCTAATTGCCCTTGAGAAGGTGGTGGTGAGCCGCCTTCTTGAACCGTTGCAGTCCATGTGGTGACGGTTCTCCCACAGTGCTGTTAGGAAGGAAGTTCCAGGATTTTGACCCAGCAACGATGAAGGAACGGCGATATATTTCCAAGTCGGGATGGTGTGTGACTTGGAGGGGAACGTGCAGGTGGTGGTGTTCCCACGTGCCTGCTGCTCTTGTCCTTCTAGGTGGTAGAGGTTGCGGGTTTGGGAGGTGCTGTCGAAGAAGCCTTGGCGAGTTGCTGCAGTGCATCCTGTGGATGGTACACACTGCAGCCACTGTGCGCCGGTGGTGAAGGGAGTGAATGTTTAGGGTGGTGGATGGGGTGCCAATCAAGCGGGCTGCTTTGTCCTGGATGGTGTCGAGCTTCTTGAGTGTTGTTGGAGCTGCACTCATCCAGGCAAGTGGAGAGTATTCCATCACACTCCTGACTTGTTCCTTGTAGATGGTGGAAAGGCTTTGGGGAGTCAGGAGGTGAGTCACTTGCCGCAGAATACCCAGCCTCTGACCTGCTCCTGTAGCCACAGTATTTATATGGCTGGTCCAGTTAAGTTTCTGGTCAATGGTGACCCCCAGGATGTTGATGGTGGGGGATTCAGCGATGGTAATGCCGTTGAATGTCAAGGGGAGGTGGTTAGACTGTCTCTTGTTGGAGATGGTCATTGCTTGGCATTTGTCTGGCACGAATGTTACTTGTCACTTATCAGCCCAAGCCTGGATGTTGTCCAGGTCTTGCTGCATGCGGGCTCAGACTGCTTAATTATTTGAGGGGTTGCGAATGGAACTGAACACTGTGCAATCATCAGCGAACATCCCCATTTCTGACCTTATGATGGAGGGAAGGTCATTGATGAAGCAGCTGAAGATGGTTGGGCCTAGGACACTGCCCTGAGGAACTCCTGCAGCAATGCCCTGGGGCTGAGATGATTGACCTCCAACAACCGCTACCATCTTCCTTTGTGCTTGGTATGACTCGAGCCACTGGAGAGTTTTCCCCCTGATTCCCATTGACTTCAATTTTACTAGGGCTCCTTGGTGCCACACTCGGTTAAATGCTGGGTTCCACGGGCACTGACTCTCACTGGGGTACGGGTCCCACGGGCACTTACTCTCACTGGGGTACGGGTTCCACGGGCACTGACTCTCACTGGGGTACGGGTCCCACAGACACTGACTCTCACTGGGGTACGGGTTCCACGGGCACTGACTCTCACTGGGGTACGGGTTCCACAGACACTGACTCTCACTGGGGTACGTGGTCATTTATAGTGAGTTGGGGAACTATCACCCTCTGACGGCCTAATCCTGTTCCCACCGACCTCCACATGCTCCAACAGGTGTCACTACACCATGGTCAGGAGCAGTAACCCTGCCTGGTTTTTCCCCTCCTTACCCGTGTAGACCAATCTGCACAGTTGGGCGATCCGCCGAGAAACCCTTTACCCTTTGAGCTGAATTGATGGAGACGACATTCACTCACCCTCGGTTTCATACATCAAGTAATTCAGGTATTTCAGAGAAGATTTCTGAGCTTCTTCTACCTCAACTTGAACCTGCATATATTCTGCAACAATAAAGGACAGGGGCATTCAGGTTTTATACTGGGGTAGGCAGGCAGAAATCAGCTGACACTCACATACCTCCAATGTACAGCAATGACCAACGCCACCCTTGTATACACGCCATCCCGCTCCCTGTACGCACATCTGAAGATACTGCGTTCAGTTCTGGGCACCGCACCTCAGGATGGATATATTGGCCTTGGAGGGGGTGCAGCGCAGATTCACCAGAATGATACAGAGACTTAGAGCGTTAAATAATGAGGACAGGTTGCATAGACTGGGCTTGTATTCCTTCGAGTATAGATGGTTGAGGGGTGATTAATTGTGGTGTTTAGGATGATTAAAGGATTTGATAGGGTAGAGAGTAAATCTGGTGGGGGGAGTCCAGAACAAGGGGGCATCACCTTAAAATTAGAGCCAGGCCGTTCAGGGGTGATGTCAGGAAGCACTTCTTCACACAAAGGGGAGTGGAAATCTGGAACTCTCTCCCCCAAAAAAAGCTAGGGATGCTGGGGGTCAACTGAAATTTTCAAGACCGAGATCGCTCGATTTTTGTTGGGTGAGGGTATCAGCGATATGGGGCAAAGGCGGGCAAATGGAGTTGAGGTGCAGATCGGCCACGATCTGATTGAATGGCGGAACAGGCTCGAGGGGCTGAATGGCCTCCTCCTGTGCCTTGCGTGCGCTCAGTTACCAGACTGGGGTAGAATTTAAACTCCGTGTTATTTTTAACGAGTTGGTTAAGGTGTTCGGCTGACACTGAGTGACCAGTATTTGGGCAAGAATTAGTGACCCATGTTGAAGATTTCCCTCTACGCCGGGTATATCGCCTGTCCAGCACGGCGGCTATGCAAAAACGCTTAACGGGTAAGTGTAACGGGTTAATGCCAGTGTTAAAAAGTCGCAAAGGGGAATGAAGCATGAGTGAGTTATAAATGTTTGCATGTGAACAACACCGATTGGAAAATATACTCCTTGTCAGCAGAGCGATTCCTGGACAGCTTTACTCCAGGCAGAACCAATGGGACCAGCAACTGAGGGATTAATTCCGGGATGAGATGAGAGTGCTTCTTACCCAGTAGTTTATCAATGCCTTCGCCATAAGGTACTATTAATGGGCCCACGGGTGACCTCTTCATTCCCGACAGAGGGGATCCGCAGATAACCAGCGACTCCTTGACGTACTGCAGATCCACCAGTGCCCTTAAAGGAAACACAAAGCAAACACTCATAGAAACAAATGTGAGCAGGTTCCGTCAGCTCGGGCATGGGACAGTCAGAATCTCCAGCTGCCCTTTCAGCTCTGGAACCTCGGGTCCGAATCCAGCCCAGGCTGACTTGTCCTGTCTGCGGATTGTGAGGGTCGGCAGTGGTCAGTCTGAGAACTAAACGGGCAATCGCACTCGAGAGAGGTCAGGAGAGCTGTTGTTGGTGTGAAAAGGGGGGCAGCGTTCTGAAACGCATTCTGAGGCACGTGGAATGCTGGGGTGTAGAGGGAGCTTTACTCTGTATCTAACCCGTGCTGTACCTGCCCTGGGAGTGTTTGATGGGACAGTGTAGAGGGAGCTTTACTCTGTATCTAACCCGTGCTGTACCTGCCCTGGGAGTGTTTGATGGGACAGTGTAGAGGGAGCTTTACTCTGTATCTAACCCGTGCTGTACCTGCCCTGGGAGTGATTGATGGGACAGTGTAGAGGGAGCTTTACTCTGTATCTAACCCGTGCTGTACCTGCCCTGGGAGTGTTTGATGGGACAGTGTAGAGGGAGCTTTACTCTGTATCTAACCCGTGCTGTACCTGCCCTGGGAGTGTTTGATGGGACAGTGTAGAGGGAGCTTCACTCTGTATCTAACCCGTGCTGTACCTGCCCTGGGAGTGTTTGATGGGGCAGTGTAGAGGGAGCTTCACTCTGTATCTAACCCGTGCTGTACCTGCCCTGGGAGTGTTTGATGGGGCAGTGTATCTGTTATTCTCTATATAATCCCCCCAAACCCCTCGATTAGATTCCAGCCTGGTATCCGTTCGCCCTCTCTTATTCTGTAGTAATACCGTGCCCCCCATCCAGTTGGTTACTTGTGCTTACTCTGCACTGATTCTGTCCTGGGGATTTGTTTCCATCATGGTCTTCAGCAAGTCGCACAGGCTGGAGGTGTACTTCTGCTCATCGTGGAGTTTCTCTAGAATTGTCTGCAGAAGTACCTGGTCGTTCCTGATTCTCTTGACTAGCTGATCAAACTCATTTTCCTTGTGATAGAGCAGATGGAAAATACATTTACACCAGTAATCAGGCACTTAGAAGAAATAAGCACAAATAAACGGTAACGTTTACTCTCCCCGTCTCCCTTCTGCTGCCGACGGTGCTGATTCCCGCGGGGGTTTCAGGCTCCACGGCTGCAAGTTTCCGCTCGGGCAGCGGGGCCCTGAATCAAGGACCCAATCCCAGCGGTTACACCCGGGGGCTTTTGTTGTCTTGCTTGGCGGTGGCGGTGGGGATTCCCGAGAACCGCACAAACACCGAGATTCTGTCTGGAGATGAATCTGGGTTCCCCCCAACGGCTCCCTACAAATAAAGAGATACACCCCAGGGACCCCCTGTAAATACCGACCAGCTCCCAGGGACCCCCTGTAAATACCGACCAGCTCCCAGGACCCCCTGTAAATACCGACCCGCTCCCGGGGACCCCCTGTAAATACCGACCCGCTCCCAGGGAACCCCCGTAAATACCGACCCGCTCCCGGGGACCCCCTGTAAATACCAGCCCGCTCCCGGGGACCCCCTGTAAATACCGACCCGCTCCCGGGGACCCCCTGTAAATACTGACCCGCTCCCGGGGACCCCCTGTAAATACTGACCCGCTCCATGGGACACCCTGTAAATACCGACCCGCTCCATGGGACCCCCTGTAAATACCGACCCGCTCCCGGGGACCCCCTGTAAATACTGACCCGCTCCCGGGGACCCCCTGTAAATACCGACCCGCTCCCAGGGAACCCCCGTAAATACCGACCCGCTCCTGGGGACCCCCTGTAAATACCAGCCCGCTCCATGGGACCCCCTGTAAAGACCGACCCGCTCTCGGGGACCCCCTGTAAATACTGACCCGCTCCTGGGGACCCCCTGTAAATACTGACCCGCTCCTGGGGACCCCCTGTAAATACCGACCCGCTCCCGGGGACCCCCTGTAAATACCAGCCCGCTCCCGGGGAACCCCTGTAAATACCAGCCCGCTCCCGGGGACCCCCTGTAAATAAAGACACACTCCCGGGGACCCCCTGTAAATGCAGACACACGCCGAGGGACCCTCTGGGTGCGGAGGGGCGGGGATCAGGGTTGCATCACTTCAGCCCCCATGCTGCCGCAAGCTATACCTTGCTGCAACCAGGGAGGGGAATGGGTGCCCACTCCTTCACCAGAGAAACTTCTCCCCCCTGATTAAGGAGGCTAATACATATATTCTTAAAAATTGATCTTTTCTTCCAGGGTCCGGTCCAGTCCAGTGTCAAGAGGCCCCAGCCCTAGCCCCGCCCACTCTCGCTCTGTGGAAGAGGCTCCGCCCTTTACAAGGCCAAGCAGGAAAACCCAAATCAGGTGGGGACCTGTCCCGTTTCTGAGCTGGTCCACTGGAGTGATGGTGAGAGTCTGCAGGAAAATGTGACCAGCCCCTATCCTGATCTCCTTTACAATTTATAGTTTCTTAATTTTTTGTTTTACAAATTTCATTTTGGCAAGGCATGGTGAAGCAGACAGAGACCGTGGAACCCGTACCCCAGTGAGAGTCAGTGTCTGTGGAACCCATACCCCAGTGAGAGTCAGTGTCTGTGGAACCCGTACCCCAGTGAGAGTCAGTGTCTGTGGGACCCGTACCCCAGTGAGAGTCAGTGTCTGTGGGACCCGTACCCCAGTGAGAGTCACTGTCTGTGGAACCCGTACCCCAGTGAGAGTCAGTGTCTGTGGAACCCGTACCCCAGTGAGAGTCAGTGTCTGTGGAACCCATACCCCAGTGAGAGTCAGTGTCTGTGGAACCCGTACCCCAGTGAGAGTCAGTGCCCGTGGAACCCGTACCCCAGTGAGAGTCAGTGCCCGTGGAACCCGTACCCCAGTGAGAGTCAGTGTCTGTGGAACCCGTACCCCAGTGAGAGTCAGTGCCCGTGGAACCCGTACCCCAGTGAGAGTCAGTGCCTGTAGAACCTGTACCCCAGTGAGAGTCAGTGTCTGTGGAACCCGTACCCCAGTGAGAGTCAGTGTCTGTGTGACCCGTACCCCAGTGAGAGTCAGTGCCCGTGGAACCCGTACCCCAGTGAGAGTCAGTGCCCGTGGAACCCGTACCCCAGTGAGAGTCAGTGCCTGTAGAACCTGTACCCCAGTGAGAGTCAGTGTCTGTGGAACCCGTACCCCAGTGAGAGTCAGTGTCTGTGGAACCCGTACCCCAGTGAGAGTCAGTGCCCGTGGAACCCGTACCCCAGTGAGAGTCAGTGCCTGTAGAACCTGTACCCCAGTGAGAGTCAGTGCCTGTGGAACCCGTACCCCAGGGAGAGTCAGTGCCTGTAGAACCTGTACCCCAGTGAGAGTCAGTGTCTGTGGAACCCGTACCCCAGTGAGAGTCAGTGTCTGTGGGACCCGTACCCCAGTGAGAGTCAGTGTCTGTGGAACCCGTACCCCAGTGAGAGTCAGTGTCTGTGGAACCCGTACCCCAGTGAGAGTCAGTGTCTGTGGGACCCGTACCCCAGTGAGAGTCAGTGTCTGTGGGACCCGTACCCCAGTGAGAGTCAGTGTCTGTAGAACCTGTACCCCAGTGAGAGTCAGTGTCTGTAGAACCCGTACCCCAGTGAGTCAGCATCTGCAGCAGGGGAGATGGGAAAAAAATTTTAAATGCTACCCCAAGGAGGTCACAGAGAGACAAGAAGTAGTAAAGGGCTTTGTACATCCATCTTGCTGCACACCATCATCTCAAGCATTATACACGCCGTAGACCAAATGTCACTTGTGGCAGTGGCTTTGCCTTCCATCGCCTCTGGTGCCATCCAAATTTTTAAATCTATCAAAGAGAGAAAATAAAAATGACCCTCTTACATTCATGTAAATAATTTATCTGAACTGGAGGAACAATATCAGAGGCCGATTATTTGTTACTGTTTTGGGGAGTGTGGTACCTGGTTGGTCAACACCTTCAGATGCTATATGGTCCCACATTTTGTATGCAGTGTCAAGGTGAGGCACTCAAGGGCAGGTACAGCACGGGTTAGATACAGAGTAAAGCTCCCTCTACACTGTCCCATCAAACACTCCCAGGGCAGGTATAGCACGGGTTAGATACAGAGTAAAGCTCCCTCTACACTGTCCCATCAAACACTCCCGGGGCAGGTACAGGGTTAGATACAGAGTAAAGCTCCCTCTACACTGTCCCATCAAACACTCCCAGGGGCAGGGACAGGGTTAGATACAGAGTAAAGCTCCCTCTACACTGTCCCATCAAACACTCCCGGGGCAGGTACAGCACGGGTTAGATACAGAGTAAAGCTCCCTCTACACTGTCCCATCAAACACTCCCAGGGCAGGTACAGGGTTAGATACAGAGTAAAGCTCCCTCTACACTGTCCCATCAAACACTCCCAGGGCAGGTACAGGGTTAGATACAGAGTAAAGCTCCCTCTACACTGTCCCATCAAACACTCCCAGGGGCAGGGACAGGGTTAGATACAGAGTAAAGCTCCCTCTGCACTGTCCCATCAAACACTCCCGGGGCAGGTACAGTACGGGTTAGATACAGAGTAAAGCTCCCTCTACACTGTCCCATCAAACCATAACATGATAAAATTCCTCATTAAGATGGAGAGTGAAGTAGCTGAATCCAAAACTAGGAAATTATGAAAGTATGAGGGGCACAGATAGGATGGATACTAAGGAGCTTTTTCCCTTCGTTGAGGGTTCTATAACAAGGGGACATAGATTCAAGGTAAAAGGCGGGAGGTTTAGAGGGGATTTGAGAAAGAACTTTTTCACCCAGAGGGTGGTTGGAGTCTGGAACTCACTGTCTGAAAGGGTTGTGGAGGCAGGAACCCTCACAACATTCAAGAAGCATTTGGATGAGCACTTGAAATGCCATAGCATACAAGGCTACGGACCAAATGCTGGAATATGGGATTAGAGTAGACAGGGCTGATGGCCGGCGCGGACACGATGGGCCGAAGGGCCTCTATCCGTGCTGTATAACTCTATGACTCTATGACTCTATGAGTTGTCTATGATAGATTGGGGAACTTTACTAAAAGGGATGACGGTGGATAGGCAATGGCTAATATTTAAAGAACGTGTGCAGGAATTACAACAATTATTCATTCCTGTCTGGCGCAAAAATAAAACATGAAAGGTGGCTCAACCTTGGCTTACAAAAGAAATTAGGGATAGTATTAGATCCAAAGAGGAGACATAGAAAATTGCCAGAAAAAGTGGCAAGCCTGAGGATTGGGAGCAGTTCAGAATTCAGCAAAGGAGGACAAAGAGATTGATTAAGAGGGGAAAAATAGAGTATGGGAGTAAACTAGCAGGGAACATAAAAACTGACTGTAAAAGCTTCTATAAATATGTCAAGAGAAAAAGATTAGTGAAGACAAATGTAGGTCCCTTACAGTCAGAAATGGGGGAAATTATAATGGGGAACAAAGAAATGGCAGAACAATTAAACACATACTTTGGTTCTGTCTTCACAAAGGAGGACACAAATAACCTCCCAGAAATGTTAGGGAACCGAGGGTCTAGTGAGAGGGAGGAACTGAAGGAAACCAGTATTAGTAAAAAAAAAAGTGCTAGGGAAATTAATGGGGCTAAAGGCTGACAAATCCCCAGTGCCTGATAATCTATATCCCAGAGTATGAAAGGAAGTGGCCCTGGAAATAGTGGATGCATTGGTGATCATCTTCCAAAATTCTATAGATTCTGGAATAATTCCTACAGATTGGAGGGTGGCAAATGTAACCCCACTATTTAAAAAAGGAGGGAGAGAAAAAACAGGGAATTACAGACCAGCTAGCCTAACATCAGTAGTGAGGAAATGTTAGAGTCTATTATAAAAGATGTGATAACAGAACATTTGGAAGGCATTAATGGGATTGGACAAAGTCAGCATGGGTTTATGAAAGGGAAATCATGCTTAACAAATCTACTGGAGTTTTTTTGAGGATGTAACTAGTAGAATAGATAGGGGAGAACCAGTGGATGTGGTGTACTTGGATTTTCAGAAGGCTTTTGATAAGGTCCCACACAAGAGGTTAGTGTGCAAAATTAAAGCACATGGGATTGGGGGGAATATACTGGCATGGATTGAGAATTGGTTGACAGACAGGAAACAGAGAGTAGGAATAAACGAGTCTTTTTCCGGGTGGCAGGCAGTGACTAGTGGGGTACCGCAGGGATCAGTGCTTGGGCCCCAGCTATTCACAATATATATCAATGATTTGGATGAGGGAACTAAATGTAACATTTCCAAGTTTGCAGACGACACAAAGCTGGGGTGGAATGTGAGCTGTGAGGAGGATGCAAAGAGGCTCCAATGTGATTGAGACAAGTTGGGTGAGTGGGCAAGAACATGGCAGATGCAGTATAACGTGGATAAATGTGAGGTTATCCACTTTGGTTGTAAAAACAGAAAGGCAGATTATTATCTGAATGGTGATAGATTGGGAAATGGGGAGGTGCAACGAGACCTGGGTGTCCTTGTACACCAGTCGCTGAAAGCGAGCATTCAGGTGCAGCAAACAGTTAGGAAGGCGAATGGTATGTTGGCCTTCATTGCAAGAGGATTTGAGTACAGGAGCAGGGATGTCTTACTGCAGTTATACAAGGCCTTGGTGAGACCACATCTGGAATACTGTGTGCAGTTTTGGTCTCCTTATCTGAGGAAGGATGTCCTTGCCATGGAGGGAGTGCAACGAAGGTTTACCAGACTGATTCCTGGGATGGCAGGACTGACGTATAAGGAGAGATTGGGTCGACTAGGCCTATATTCACTAGAGTTTAGAAGAATGAGAGGTGATCTCATCGAAACATATAAAATTCTAACAGGACTAGACAGACTAGATGCAGGGAGGATGTTCCCGATGGCTGGGGAGTCCAGAACCAGGGGTCACAGTCTCAGGATACGGGGTATGCCATTTAGAACCGAGATGAGGAGAAATTTCTTCACTCAGAGGGTGGTGAACCTGTGGAATTCTCTACCACAGAAGGCAGTGGAGGCCAAGTCATTAGATGTATTCAAGAAGGAGATAGATGTATTTCTTAATGCTAAAGGGATCAAGGGATATGGGGAGAAAGCAGGAACAGGGTACAGAGTTAGACGATCAGCCATGATCATTTTGAATGGCGGAGCAGGCCCGAAGGGCCTACTCTTGCTCCTATTTTCTGTGTTTATATAAACACTCCCAGGGCAGGTACAACACAGGTTAGATACAGAGTAAAAGCTCCCTCTACACTGTCCCGTCAAACACTCCCAGGGCAGGTACAGGGTTAGATACAGAGTAAAGCTCCATCTACACTGTCCCATCAAACACTCCCAAGGCAGAGTTAGATTCTTGCCACTTCTGTAAGTAATAAGAATGGTAGAGATTTTGAAATTAGTACAGCTCATCAGTATCACTCCTTCACACATCCTGTCTTGAACTCTTTATCCCACCTATGTTGTGATTAAGAGTGAGAAGAGCAATTTAATACAAATCTTTGCCAAATTAGGGGTAGTTTTCTGTTGTAGCCTGGGGTTCAAACTGCTCAGCCATGGCTGCTGCCACTGCCGGAGGGACAGCAAAGTCTCATTATCAGAGTGTGGCCTGCATCCAGGCTAAGGTGAATGCACTCCGGCTCCACCGGGCAATAGTCCACTCAATTGTCCATCTTCCAATTTCCTCCCTCTGATTCCTTTGTCCCCCTTGAAATGAGGATCGACCCAGGACCGGTCAGCCCCGAAACTACTGTTCCAATATTTTGATCAGACATCAGGAGGTGCTCTTGAACCGAGCAGCCGGAGCCGCTCGGATTCAATTTGAAGTTTTAATGCAGCAGCACTTTGGCCCCCCTTTCCAGTTCTCACCTCCCTCGAGCTCAGAGGCACCGTGGCCAGTTGTCACCGAGGGGGATCTCAATGCTCCCTTTAACACCTCAGCAACAAGGGCTGCCCGAAAAACGGGTGAATTAAACTGCGGTTCTTACGGTCCTTCATCCTTATCTTGTGATTAATCTCGTCGTTGACAAACGTCGGAACGGTGAAATCACAAATTGCGAAGGAGAGATCGACCAACAATAGGATGTTCGATGGTTTCAAGTTTCTGGGGAGGGAAGATATTTAATAAATTGTACTAACATTGCTAAATTTGCATATTATTGTTATTCTTATCCAAGCACACGTTTTTGCCCTCCCTCCACATACGAATTCAGAAAATGTCAGAAAAGTATTAAACAAGGGCGTGCAGAACACTGCCCGTCTCATACACTTCCCCACAGGCAAGCACAGAGTGCCAAACTAGCTCAGAGTGAAGGCTGGTGTAGGCAATGAGGAAAATCTCAAAAGTGGAGCAATACAGATTGAGATTAAGTTTCATCAGAGCTTTACTCTGTATCTAACCCGTGCTGTACCTGCCCTGGGAGTGTTTGATGGGACAGTGTAGAGGGAGCTTTACTCTGTATCTAACCCTGTACCTGCCCTGGGAGTGTTTGATGGAACAGTGTAGAGGGAGCTTTACTCTGTATCTAACCCCGTACCTGCCCTGGGAGTGTTTGATGGGACAGTGTAAAGGGAGCTTTACTCTGCATCTAACCCGTGCTGTACCTGCCCTGGGAGTGTTTGATGGGACAGTGTAGAGGGAGCTTTACTCTGTATCTAACCCTGTACCTGCCCTGGGAGTGTTTGATGGGACAGTGTAGAGGGAGCTTTACTCTGTATCTAACCCCGTACCTGCCCTGGGAGTGTTTGATGGGACAGTGTAGAGGGAGCTTTACTCTGTATCTAACCTGTGCTGTACCTGCCCTGGGAGTGTTTGATGGGACAGTGTAGAGGGAGCTTTACTCTGTATCTAACCCTGTACCTGTCCTGGGAGTGTTTGATGGGACAGTGTAGAGGGAGCTTTACTCTGTATCTAACCCTGTACCTGCCCTGGGCGTGTTTGATGGGACAGTGTAGAGGGAGCTTTACTCTGTATCTAACCCGTGCTGTACCTGCCCTGGGAGTGTTTGATGGGACAGTGTCGAGGAAGCTTTACTCTGTATCTAACCCGTGCTGTACATCCCCTGGGAGTGTTTGTTTCTGTCCTGTGCTGTCATAATGGAAGAACATTTCATTTCCCAGCACCAGCTTCCCTTGACTTAATGAGCATAAAACATCACCTCAGGTACTAACCCGTGAAACACATTTTTGGAGTGGATATAGACCAGGACATCGACCATCTGTCCCAGGAAATTCTTGATCACCTTAGGGAACAAATACAGCGGTATTAACAGAGCAGAACAGAACGGTTTGCAAGAAAGAAAAATCCTAGACACCCCTGCTGGCTCAGCGAGTAAATGTTCTGCTGCAAGTGGTCGTATAGACCAGGAGGGTCGTAGGTTTGCTGTTTGGCCTGTGCTGAGAGCACTATGATTGGCCCGAGCACCCCTGGGCTAGGGGGAGGGTGGGCAGCCAGTGCTCCCAATACTGATCACCATCCAGCAGCCTTCATTGGAAAGTTTAGACGTTGGGTGAGGAGTGGATCAGGTTTGGTCGTGATGCCTTCTGCGGTTCAATATCCTGCCAACACGGACAGTTTGGGCTTACAGGTGAGGAGTAGCCACTCGTGCGGGGGACTGGAGATTGCCGGCACCTGTAAGTATTCCTCATGTATGAGGGGCTTCAGGTCATTCAACTGTGGAGGACATCACAATCCTGTCCTCACCAACGGATAACGAGCGGGTGAGGGATCCCTGGACAGCATTCCCCAGCCCAGAGGTGCCAAGGAGGCCATTCAGCCCCTCAACTTGATCTCCTTCGAGCAGAGAAGGTTAAGAGGAGATTTCATAGAGGGGTTTTTGACAAGAGTAAATAAGGAGAAACTATTTCCAGTGATAGGAGGGTCGGTAACCAGAGGACACAGATTTAAGGTAATCGGCAAAAGAACCAGAGGGGAGATGAGGAGAATTTTTTTACTCAGTGAGTTGTTCTGATCTGGAATGCGCTGCCTGAAAGGGCGGTGGAAGCAGATTCAATAATAACTTTCAAAAGGGAATTGGATAAATACTTGAAAAGGAGAAATTTGCAGGGCTATGGGGAAAGAGCAGGGGGGAGTGGGAATAATTGAAAAGCTCTTTTAAAGAGCCGGCGCAGGCACGATGGGCCGAATGGCCGTGTGATTCTATGATAAATACAAGTTGTTGCACGGCCCAATGTGTGGCGCACCTACTCAGTGAGCCACCAGGGGCGGTAGCGAGCCATTTTGCAGCAGGAACATACAATATCAGAATTTGTGGATGACACCAAATTGTATTTAATATGGGGAAGGCTGCAAAAAAATACAAGAAAATATTAACAAACTTGCAGAGTAAACAGCAAATGAATTTCAATACAGCTAAGCGTGAGGTGGTGCATTTTGGTAGGAAGAATAAAGGGGCCACACGCTGCTTGGAAAATAAGAGTCTAAATGGGGTAGAGGAGCAGAGGGATCTGGGGGTACAGATACACAAATCACTAAAAATAGCGACGCAGGTTAATAAGACCATAAAAAGGCAAATCAAACACTGGGGTTCATTTCTAGAGGGATAGAATTGAAAAGCAGAGAAGTTATGTTAAACTTGTATAGAACCTTGGTTAGACCACACTTGGAATACTGTGAACAGTTCTGGTCCCCATATTATAAAAAGGATATAAAGGCACAGGAGAAGGTGCAAAAAAGATTCACAAGGATGATACCAGAAGTGAGAGGTTATAACAATCAGGAAAGGCTGAACAGGCTGGGGCTCTTTTCTCTAGAAAAGAGAAGGCTGAGGGGTGACCTGATCGAGGTCTTTAAGATTATGAAAGGGTTTGATAGGGTAGATGTGGAGAAAATGTTTCCACTTGTGGGGGAATCCAAAACTAGAGGCCATAAATATAAAATATCACTAATAAATCCAATAGGGAATTCAGGAGAAACTCCTTTACCCAGAGAGTGGTGAGAATGTGGAACTCACTCCCACAAGGAGTAGTTGAGGCGAATAGTGTAGATGGATTTAAGGGGAAGCTGGATAAACACGAGGGAGAAAGGAATAGAGGGATATGGGGATAGGGTGAGATGAAGTAGGGAGGGAGGAGGCTCGTGTGGAGCATAAACACCAGCATGGACCAGTTAGGCCGAATGGCCTGTCTCTGCTGTAAAATTCTATATAATTCTATGCAACATTCAAAATAATTGACCAGCAAAACAGAGCAGGAACATTAGGGGGAAATCTTCTTGGGCGGGCGGCGCACTACGAGCGCTAGCGAATCGGCAGTCCATTTTACACCCCGCATCAGAACAAATTTCACCCCCATGAAGTTCTCAGCCAGCACAACGACCAGCAGCCCCTAGTGCTCGGAGGAATGGGATGCAACTGAGCAGCTGGGCGAAGATGCTTTCTGTTCCGCCCTTACCATCTCCCTGACTTTCTCCCGCCTCCGCCTCTTATCTCGGAGGACCAAGGCTACATCTCCCACGTTGGAGTAGTCCATCACCATGCAAACGCACAGCGCCGAGACCTGTTGAGTGAACAACAAACACACAAAGTAAAGGCCAACGAATTGGGATTCATCCCTGCTACCTCGCATGAAAGAAAAAAACTACATTTATATAACGCCCTTCTCATCCTCAGGATGCCCCAAAGCGTTTCACAGCCAATGAAGTACTTTTGAAGAGCAGTCACTGTTGAAATATAGGAAAACGCGGCAGCCAATTTGCGTACAGCAAGATCCCACAAGCAGCAACGAGATAAATGACCAGATCATCTGTTTTTTGTGATGTTGGTTGAGAGATACATATTGGCCCCAGGTTACCAGGGAGAACTCCCCTGCTCTTCTTCGAAATAATGGCCATGGGATCTTTTACATCCACCCGAGGGGGCAAACGGGGCCCGTCCGACGGTGCAGCGCTCCCTCAGTACGGCCCCTCCGACAGTGCAGCACTCCCTCAGTACTGCCCCCCTGACAGTGCAGCGCTCCCTCAGTACTGACCCTCCGACAGTGCAGCACTCCCTCAGTACGGCCCCTCCGACAGAGCAGCACTCCCTCAGTACGGCCCCTCCGACAGTGCAGCACTCCCTCAGTACGGCCCCTCCGACAGTGCAGCGCTCCCTCAGTACTGCCCCTCCGACAGAGCAGCGCTCCCTCAGTACGGCCGCTCCGACACAGCAGCACTCCCTCAGTACTGCCCCTCTGACAGAGCAGCGCTCCCTCAGTACTGCCCCTCCGACAGAGCAGCACTCCCTCAGTACGGCCCCTCCGACAGAGCAGCACTCCCTCAGTACGGCCCCTCCGACAGTGCAGCGCTCCCTCACTAAGAGGGTCAGACTAGCTCGAGTCTTGGAGAGGGACTTGAAGCCACAACCTTCTGACTCGAGGCGAGAGTGCTACCAACTGAGCCAAACTGACAAACACTACCAGCAAACGAGGGTCCAGTAGATATTCTGATGTTACATGTTGCGATCAAGTTTAAATTCCGCATTTAAAATCAGGCGATCTGCGCTGTCCCATCTTACTCCAGTTTCACAATGGGGCTTTCATTCAGTGTTTCATTCCCCTCCCTCCATTTGTTACCCAGTTCTCTCCCCTCATCTCCTAAAGGCTCTGAATAATGTTCCACAGGCATGAGCCACCGTCCGATACCACACCCATTTCTTGTCTGTGAGCTTTGCGAATGTTAACAGGTTATTTGGTCGCGCAGCACGTCACAGTGAACCTGACTCTCTCCACACACATGCACCTTCTTCCAGCCGGGCCGACTGCACAGTGATCCTGAGCGGGAACCCTGGCTGATTTTTCCCCTCCCCATTGGAAAGGTTACAGCCGCTATCGCCTCCGGGGGCTGAGATCAGCCTGGTCTGCCCACGCACTAGGGGGGCTCAAACCTGGGGTCGTCCCATTCTGTACGCTCAGTACCACACTGGGCAGGGCCTTTACCCACACTGACCCATCGCAGCGGTCGAGAAATAACGATTACAATCGGAAAATTCTCAAGCAGCGACGGTACCTCCTCATCCCAGGTGACGAAGATCTCCTTGTATTTACAAATAGTCGAA
This sequence comes from Heptranchias perlo, assembly GCF_035084215.1. Taxonomy (NCBI): domain Eukaryota; kingdom Metazoa; phylum Chordata; class Chondrichthyes; order Hexanchiformes; family Hexanchidae; genus Heptranchias; species Heptranchias perlo. The sequence goes on along the minus strand of NC_090355.1, from coordinate 35,627,955 downwards.
TGTTGCAGATCCAGCAGGGCCATGGCCTGAGAGGAGAGAAGATGACAAGCATCACAGCATTCCTGTCGTGAAGACACATCATCAACAGCAAACAAGGAGACTGCACTAAGGATATGGTCAGGAGCTGCTTCACAACAATGACTTCCCTTTGACACACACAATCTCCGTCTCTGCTGAGCTCACCAACTAAACAAGTAACCAGATAGAGGTACTCTTTTCCCCACAAACAGAATATAGGAGAGTCGTTACACCTGAGACCCACCCCCTCCCTGGGCACTGGCCTAAACTGCACTAAACATCCAGGCACTTTACAACCTTCCGGACTCAACACCGATTTCAATAACTTCAGATCATAACCACTGCTCCCATTTTATTGTAAGGAATCTTACAACACCAGGTTATAGTCCAACAGTTTTATTTGAAAATCACAAGCTTTCGGAGCTTACCTCCTTCGTCAGGTTTTATTTTCAAATAAAACTGTTGGACTATAACCTGGTGTTGTAAGATTCCTTACATTTGTCCACCCCAGTCCATCACCGGCATCTCCACATCATGGACATTTTATTGGACAGCAGCTGCTAATAATGGATCTGCTGTTGCCACTCACAGCTACTCCTGACCAACCTTTTGTTTCTTAACCTGTCCCATTCCCACCCTCCGTGCCTCGCACCATCATCCCTTTTGTCATTTAATCACTCCTGCCCTCCGCCCTATCACAGACCTCCCCTTTTGTTCTTTCCTCCCCTCCTTTCCCTGGCTCTGTATTTGCTTAAAAACTTTTAATTCTTTCAACATCTTCCAGTTCTGACAAAAGGTCTTCGATCTGAAACATTAACTCTGTTCCTTTCTCCGCTTGCTGAGCTTCTCCAGTATTTTCTGTTTTTATTTTATTGCACTAAACATGCAGTGTCTATGATTCCAACATCAACAAAATCTAACAACTCAAAACTCCCCCCTCCCAGGGCAGGTACAGCACGGGTTAGATACAGAGTAAAGCTCCCTCTACACTGTCCCATCAAACACTCCCAGGGCAGGTACAGCACAGGTTAGATACAGAGTAAAGCTCCCTCTACACTGTCCCATCAAACACTCCCAGGGCATGTACAGCATGGGTTAGATACAGAGTAAAGCTCCCTCTACACTATCCCTTCAAACACTCCCAGGGCAGGTACAGGGTTAGATACAGAGTAAAGCTCCCTCTACACTGTCCCATCAAACACTCCCAGGGCAGATACAGGGTTAGATACAGAGTGAAGCTCCCTCTACACTGTCCCATCAAACACTCCCAGGGCAGGTACAGCACGGGTTAGATACAGAGTAAAGCTCCCTCTACACTATCCCTTCAAACACTCCCAGGGCAGGTACAGGGTTGGATACAGAGTAAAGCTCCCTCTACACTGTCCCATCAAACACTCCCAGAGCAGGTACAGGGTTAGATACAGAGTAAAGCTCCCTCCACACTGTCCCATCAAACTGACCGCTGCACCGTACGCTGTGCTGACCGCTGTATACTTACTTCTCTCACAGCTTTGTTGCATGTTGCCTCGTCCATGCATTCAATCTGTTCTCAGGAGGTGGGTAAAAATGGTACATGGTCAGAGCTGAGTACGCAAGGGACTATTGTCAGCAGTAAAATCACTTGAGGTGAACGAGCATCTGCCCGTAATACTGTAAAGCAGTATTTGTAAGCTACAATACTCACGCACTGGTGAGAAGCCCAACTGCAAAATCAGTCAAGACTGGAGTCAAATTCATGCAGCCAAGTCAGGACAGCACTGGCGTTGGGAAAGTGAGGTGAATACTGTCAGAAATCAAAACAATGATTCGGCCACAACTGGAGTATTGTGTCCAGTTCTGGGCACCGCACTTTAGAAAAGACGTGAAGGCCTTAGAGAGGTTGCAGAAGAGATTTACTAGAATGATTCCAGGGATGAGGGACTTTAGTTACGTGGATACACTGGAGAAGCTGGGGTTGTTCTCCTTGGAACAGAGAAGTTTAGAAGAATGAGAGGGGATCTCATTGAAACGTATAAAATTCTGACAGGGCTAGACAGACTGGATGCAGGGAGGATGTTCCCCCTGGCTGGGGGGTCGAGAACGAGGGGTCACAGTCTCAGGATACGGGGTAGGACATTTAGGACTGAGATGAGGAGAAATTTCTTCACTCAGAGGGTGGTGAACCTGTGGAATTCTCTACCACAGAAGGCTGTGGAGGCCAAGTCATTGAATGTATTTAAGATGGAGCTGGATAGATTTCTAGACACAAAAGGCATCAAGAGTTATGGGGAGAGAGCAGGAATATGATATTGAGATAAAGATCAGCAATGATCATATTGAACAGCGGAGCAGGCTCGAAGGGCCAAATGGCCTACTCCTCCTCCTATTTTCTATGTTTCTATGTTTGCGAGGAGATTTGATCGAGGTATTCAAAATCATGAAGGATTGAGACAGACTAGATAGAGAGAAACTGTTCCCATTGGCGGAAGGGTCAAGAACCAGAGGGCATAGATTTAAGGTGATTGGCAAAAGAACCAAAGGTGACATGAGGAAAAACCTTTTTACACAGCGAGTGGTTAGGATCTGGAATGCACTGCCCAAGGGAGTGGTGGAGGCAGATTCAATCATGGCCTTCAAAAGGGAACTGGATAATTACTTGAAAGGAAAAAATTTGCAGGGCTATGGGGATAGGGTGGGGGTGTGGGACTAGCTGGATTGCTCTTGCATAGAGCTGGCGCGGACTCAATGGGCCAAATGGCCTCCTTCCATGCTGTAACCCGTCTATGATTTCTAAGGGTCAAGGGTCACGGTGCAGGACATCAGGTGAAGGGCCAATGCGCAGGACACCAGGTGATGGGTCAAGGGTCATAGTGCAGGTAGAGTCACCAACTCTCCAGAATTGTCTTGGGAGTCTCCAGGAATTAAAGATTAATCTCCGGGGCACTGTCGTGAGCAACACAGGAGAAATATATTAGGGGCATTAAAAGATAGTGGTTTTATCTCTTTTTTTTGAGCACTTTTGTTTATGAGTTGGAATAATATTGGAGATGGGGAAAAAAGGCTACTTGACCGGGGGTGGGGGTGAGTGAGGATGTGATGAAACCTCCAGAAATAAGTCCAACCAGAGTCGGTAAACCTACTGACAACAACTGGTACCCTTAGGAGAGGTGGTGACATCACTAGGTTGAATGAAGAAGGCCCTTCAACCCAATTGATCTCACCCCTTCAGAATACCAACCCTACGCGGTTTTCCCATCACAGCAGCTGGCCATTTGTTAAGTGAGTCCATGCCTGCCCTCGACCGCCCTTTCTGGCATCAAAAATAGCACGAGGGGCAGCTCCACCTGATAAGCTGGAGACCCCGAGTGCTCAGGGCCCACTATCGTTGCTGGGGGATCACCCACGCTGTGCAATGCCACCTGTATTTCAAATACACAGGCACGGACCGTGTGCCTTGCTGAGTCACCAGTCAGCAAGGCAGAAGGATGAGCAGGGTGGGCTAAGTTTAGTCAGTGAAGGCGGACTTCACGCCTAGAAGCCACGGGGTGAAGGGAGGTGAGGGCGGGTCAGGCTGCTCCCAGTCACATCTCCTGCCATGGGGAGAGGGAACAGCATTACTTGCACTGCCAGTTACCACAGCAAGCAGGCCCACCATTATCATGGCAACCAAGCCCACCATTATCATGGCAACCAAGCCCACCATTACCATGGCAACCGGGCCCACCATTACCATGGCAATCGGGCCCACCATTATCATGGCAACCAAGACCACCATTACCATGGCAACCGGGCCCACCATTATCATGGCAACCAAGACCACCATTACCATGGCAACCAGGCCCACCGTTACCATGGCAACCAGGCCCACCATTACCATGGCAACCAGGCCCACCATTACCATGGCAACCAGGCCCACCATTACCATGGCAACCAGGTCCAAATATTGCCATGGAAACCAGGCTTACCTTCTTCATCGCATAAGTCTTGTTGTCTCTTAAGTGTTTTACGGTATGAACAAACCCGTAGGCACCTTTCGGCGATGTTGACAGAATCTGGGGGACGCAATTAATCAGCAGTTAATGAAAGTCTGAATTATTAATGAATTAACTCCGTTTGTTAACATTTCATTCCCTAAATTAGGGGGAGGGGGAATAAAAAGAGTGACCGGGTCACTGAGCGGGAGAGGGTTTACCTCATAGTTCTCCATCTCCCGCTCCCGCTCCCGCTCCGGGCGGCGACACCAACCCAACAATCTCCCGCCCAGTTTACCCGTCGCCCGGGGCAACGCCGACCGCGCCTGCAACCCTGGGGGAAACCTCCCGCTCGCGTTAATTTTCACCTTAAAAAATCACTTTTCCAAATTGCTTTCGAGATCATTATCAAATAAAACTATTTCATTGCTTATTTTTCTTTTATAAAAAGATACATATATAAATATTTAAAGGACCACGTCAATTTCCAGTCGGGTGGTACTGCGCGTGCGCAGGGAGGGATGGCCGGGCCCTGTCACCTCGTGAGAAGGTGGGGGAGGGCGGAGTGGGGGAGGTGGGGGAGGTGGGGGTGGGCGAGGTGGCGGAGGGCGAGGTGGCGGAGGGCAAGGTGGCGGAGGGCGAGGTGGCGGAGGGCGAGGTGGCGGAGGGCGAGGTGGCGGTGGGTGAGGTGACGGTGGGCGAGGTGGCAGAGGGCGAGGTGGCGGAGGGCGGAGCGGGCGAGGTAGGAGCGGGCGAGGTGGCGGAGGGCGAGGTGGGGGTGGGCGAGGTGGCAGTGGGCGAGGTGACGGTGGGCAAGGTGGCAGAGGGCGAGGTGGCGGAGGGCGGAGCGGGCGAGGTGGCGGTGGGCGAGATGGCGGAGGGCGGTGTGGGCGAGGTGGCGGTGGGCGAGGTGGCGGAGTGCGAGGTGGCGGTGTGCGAGGTGGCGGAGGGCGGAGTGGGCGAGGTGGCGGTGGGCGAGGTGGCGGTGGGCGAGGTGGCGGAGGGCGAGGTGGCGGTGGGCGAGGTGGCAGTGGGCGAGGTGGGGGTGGGCGAGGTGGCGGAGGGCGAGGTGGCGGTGACCGAGGTGGTGGAGGACGGAGCGGGCGAGGTGGCAGTGGGCGAGGTGAGGGTGGGCGAGGTGAGGGTGGGCGAGGTGAGGGTGGGCGAGGTGGGGGTGGGCGAGGTGGGGGTGGGCGAGGTGGGGGTGGGCGGAGTGGGCGAGGTGGCGGTGGGCGAGGTGGCGGTGGGCGAGGTGGGGGTGGGCGGAGTGGGGGAGGTGGCGGTGGGCGAGGTGGCGGTGGGCGAGGTGGCGGTGGGCGAGGTGGGGGTGGGCGAGGTGGGGGTGGGCGGAGTGGGGGAGGTGGCGGTGGGCGAGGTGGGGGTGGGCGGAGTGGGGGAGGTGGCGGTGGGCGAGGTGGGGGTGGGCGGAGTGGGGGAGGTGGCGGTGGGCGAGGTGGGGGTGGGCGGAGTGGGGGAGGTGGCGGTGGGCGAGGTGGGGGTGGGCGAGGTGGCGGAGGGCGAGGTGGCGGTGGGTGAGGTGGCAGAGGGCGGAGCGGGCGAGGTAGGAGCGGGCGAGGTGGGGGTGGGCGAGGTGGCAGAGGGCGAGGTGGCGGAGGGCGGAGCGGGCGAGGTGGCGGTGGGCGAGGTGGCGGAGGGCGGTGTGGGCGAGGTGGCGGTGGGCGAGGTGGCAGTGGGCGAGGTGGGGGTGGGCGAGGTGGCGGAGGGCGAGGTGACGGTGGGCGAGGTGGCGGAGGGCGGAGTGGGCGAGGTGGCGGTGGGCGAGGTGGCGGTGGGCGAGGTGACGGTGGGCGAGGTGGCGGTGGGCGAGGTGGCGGTGGGCGAGGTGGCGGAGGGCGAGGTGGCGGTGTGCGAGGTGGCGGAGGGCGGAGTGGGCGAGGTGGCAGTGGGCGAGGTGGGGGTGGGCGAGGTGGCGGAGGGCGAGGTGGCGGTGACCGAGGTGGTGGAGGACGGAGCGGGCGAGGTGGCAGTGGGCGAGGTGAGGGTGGGCGAGGTGAGGGTGGGCAAGGTGGCGGTGGGCGAGGTGGCGGAGGGCGGAGTGGGTCAGGTGGCGGAGGGCGAGGTGGCAGAGGGCGGAGCGGGCGAGGTGGGTGTGGGCGAGGTGGCGGAGGGCGAGGTGGGGGTGGGCGAGGTGGCGGAGGGCGGAGCGGGCGAGGTGGGGGTGGGCGAGGTGGCGGAGGGCGGAGCGGGCGAGGTGGGGGTGGGCGAGGTGGTGGTGGGCAAGGTGGCGGAGGGCGGAGTGGGCGAGGTGGCGGTGGGCGGAGCAGGCGAAGTGGGGGTGGGTGGAGCGGGCTGCCTCCCCGACCTGCAATCCATGCGGTCAAGGTGCTCCCTCAGTGCTGTTAGGTGGGCAAGAACACACCCACCACCTCAAGAAACTAATCAAGCCCTTCGATCCAGACCTTCAAAGCATCCTACACACTCTCATCCCACGTACTCCCCGCGTGGGCGACTTCTACTGCCTCCCAAAGATACACAAAGCCAACACACCCGGACGTCCTATCGTATCAGGCAACGGAACCCTATGTGAGAACCTCTCTGGATACGTCGAGGGCATCCTGAAACCCATCGTACAGGGAACCCCAGCTTCTGTCGCGACACTACAGACTTCCTACAAAAACTCAGCACCCACGGACCAGTTGAACCAGGAACACTTCTCACCACGATGGACGTCTCGGCACTCTACACCAGTATCCCCCACGATGACGGCATCGCTGCAACAGCCTCAGTACTCAACACCAACAGCCAATCTCCAGACGCCATCCTACAACTCATCCGCTTCATCCTGGATCACAATGTCTTCACCTTCGATAACCAGTTATCTGTAATCACCAGGCATTGTTCTCTGACTATATATGCTGTACCTTTATGGAATCCTCCTACACTCACCTGACGAAGGAGGAAAGCTCCGAAAGCTTGTGATTTCAAATAAAGCTGTTGGACTATAACCTGGTGTTGTAAGACTCCTTACCTTTATCTGTGCTGTGTATCTGTATGTGTGTACAGGGCAGTGTATCTGTGGACAGGGTTGTGTAGCTGTATCTGTGCTGTGTGTCTATCTGTGTATAGGACTGTGTATCTACCATTACTGTGTATCTGTATCTGTGTACAGGGCTGTGTATCTGTGCTCTGTACAGGGCAGTGTAGCTGTGCAGTATACAGGGCTGTGTATCTGTGCTATGTATCTGTATCTGTCTACAGGCTGTGTATCTGTTTCTGTGTACAGGTCTGTGTATCTGTGCTGTGTATCTGTATGTGTGTACAGGGCAGTGTATCTGTGCTGTATATCTATCTGTGTACAGGGCTGTGTATCTGTGTATAGAGCTCTGTATCTGCTGTGTGTATCTGTGCTGTGTATAGGTCTGTGTATCTATCCTGTGAAAAGGTCTGTGTAACTGTGCTGTGTGTCTGTATCTGTGTGCACGGGTATGTATTTGTCCCGTGTACAGGGCTGTGTATCTGTGTACAGGGCTGTGCATATCTGCTGTGTACAGGTCTGTGCATCTGCTGTATCTATCCTGTGCACAGGTCTGAGTATATATCCTGTGTACAGGTCTGTGTGTCTGTGCTGTGTGTCTGTATCTGTGTACAGGGCTGCATGTTTCTGTCCTGTGTACAGGGCTGCGTGTATCTGTCCTGTGTACGGGGCTGTGTGTATCTGTCCTGCGTACGGGGCTGTGTGTATCTGTCCTGTGTACGGGGCTGTGTATCTGTCCTGTGTACGGGGCTGTGTATCTGTCCTGTGTACGGGGCTGTGTGTATCTGTCCTGTGTACGGGGCTGTGTGTATCTGTCCTGTGTACGGGGCTGTGTGTATCTGTCCTGTGGACAGGACTGTGTGTATCTGTCCTGTGTATGGGGCTGTGTATCTGTCCTTTTTTTTTATTCGTTCACGGGATGTGGGCGTCGCTGGCAAGGCCGGCATTTATTGCCCATCCCTAATTGCCCTCGAGAAGGTGGTGGTGAGCCGCCTTCTTGAACCGCTGCAGTCCGTGTGGTGACGGTTCTCCCACAGTGCTGTTAGGAAGGGAGTTCCAGGATTTTGACCCAGCGACAATGAAGGAACGGCGATATATTTCCAAGTTGGGATGGTGTGTGACTTGGAGGGGAACGTGCAGGTGGTGTTGTACCCATGTACCTGCTGCTCTTGTCCTTCTAGTGGTAGAGGTTGCGGGTTTGGGAGGTGCTGTCGAAGAAGCCTTGGCGAGTTGCTGCAGTGCATCCTGTGGATGGTACACACTGCAGCCACGGTGCGTTGGTGGTGAAGGGAGTGAATGTTTAGGGTGGTGGATGGGGTGCCAATCAAGCGGGCTGCTTTATCTTGGATGGTGTCGAGCTTCTTGAGTGTTGTTGGAGCTGCACTCATCCAGGCAAGTGGAGAGTATTCCATCACACTCCTGACTTGTGCTTTGTAGATGGTGGAAAGGCTTTGGGGAGTCAGGAGGTGAGTCACTCGCCGCAGAATACCCAGCCTCTGACCTGCTCTCGTAGCCACAGTATTTATATGGCTGGTCCAGTTAAGTTTCTGGTCAATGGTGACCCCCAGGATGTTGATGGTGGGGGATTCGGCGATGGTAATGCCGTTGAATGTCAAGGGGAGGTGGTTAGACTCTCTCTTGTTGGAGATGGTCATTGCCTGGCACTTATCTGGCTCGAATGTTACTTGCCACTTATCAGCCCAAGCCTGGATGTTGTCCAGGTCTTGCTGCATGCAGGCTCGGACTGCTTCATTATCTGAGGGGTTGCGAATGGAACTGAACACTGTGCAGTCATCAGCGAACATCCCCATTTCTGACCTTATGATGGAGGGAAGGTCATTGATGAAGCAGCTGAAGATGGTTGGGCCTAGGACACTGCCCTGAGGAACTCCTGCAGCAATGCCCTGGGGCTGAGATGATTGGCCTCCAACAACCACTACCATCTTCCTTTGTGCTAGGTATGACTCCAGCCACTGGAGAGTTTTCCCCCTGATTCCCATTGACTTCAATTTTACTAGGGCTCCTTGGTGCCACACTCGGTCAAATGCTGCCTTGATATCAAGGGCAGTCACTCTCACCTCACCTCTGGAATTCAGCTCTTTTGTCCATGTTTGGACCAAGGCTGTAATGAGGTCTGGAGCCGAGTGGTTCTGGCGGAACCCAAACTGAGCATCGGTGAGCAGGTTATTGGTGAGTAAGTGCCGCTTGATAGCACTGTCGACGACACCTTCCATCACTTTGCTGATGATTGAGAGTAGACTGATGGGGCGGTAATTGGCCGGATTGGATTTGTCCTGCTTTTTGTGGACAGGACATACCTGGGCAATTTTCCACATTGTCGGGTGGATGCCAGTGTTGTAGCTGTACTGGAACAGCTTGGCTAGAGGCGCAGCTAGTTCTGGAGCACAAGTCTTCAGCACTACAGCCGGGATGTTGTCGGGGCCCATAGCCTTTGCTGTATCCAGTGCACTCAGCCGTTTCTTGATATCACGTGGAGTGAATCGAATTGGCCGAAGACTGGCTTCCGTGATGGTGGGGATATCGGGAGGAGGCTGAGATGGATTATCCACTCGGCACTTCTGGCTGAAGATGGTTGCAAACGCTTCAGCCTTGTCTTTTGCACTCACGTGCTGGACTCCGCCATCATTGAGAATGGGGATGTTTGCAGAGCCTCCTCCTGTGTACGGGGCTGTGTGTATCTGTCCTGTGTACGGGGCTGTGTGTATCTGTCCTGTGTACGGGGCTGTGTGTATCTGTCCTGTGTACGGGGCTGTGTGTATCTGTCCTGTGTATGGGGCTGTGTATCTGTCCTGTGTATGGGGCTGTGTATCTGTCCTGTGTACAGGGCTGTGTGTATCTGTCCTGTGTACGGGTCTGTGTGTATCTGTCCTGTGTATGGGGCTGTGTATCTGTCCTGTGTACGGGGCTGCGTATCTGTCCTGTGTACGGGGCTGTGTGTATCTGTCCTGTGTACGGGGCTGTGTGTATCTGTCCTGTGTACGGGACTGTGTGTATCTGTCCTGTGTACGGGGCTGTGTGTATCTGTCCTGTGTACGGGGCTGTGTGTATCTGTCCTGTGTACGGGGCTGTGTGTATCTGTCCTGTGTACGGGGCTGTGTGTATCTGTCCTGTGGACAGGACTGTGTGTATCTGTCCTGTGTATGGGGCTGTGTATCTGTCCTGTGTACGGGGCTGTGTGTATCTGTCCTGTGTACGGGGCTGTGTGTATCTGTCCTGTGTACGGGGCTGTGTGTATCTGTCCTGTGTACGGGGCTGTGTGTATCTGTCCTGTGTACGGGGCTGTGTATCTGTCCTGTGTACGGGGCTGTGCATCTGTCCTGTGTACGGGGCTGTGTATCTGTCCTGTGTACGGGGCTGTGTGTATCTGTCCTGTGTACGGGGCTGTGTGTATCTGTCCTGTGTACGGGGCTGTGTATCTGTCCTGTGTACGGGGCTGTGTGTATCTGTCCTGTGTACGGGGCTGTGTATCTGTCCTGTGTACGGGGCTGTGTATCTGTCCTGTGTACGGGGCTGTGTGTATCTGTCCTGTGTACGGGGCTGTGTGTATCTGTCCTGTGTACGGGGCTGTGTGTATCTGTCCTGTGTACGGGGCTGTGTATCTGTCCTGTGTACGGGGCTGTGTGTATCTGTCCTGTGTACGGGGCTGTGTGTCTGTCCTGTGTACGGGGCTGTGTGTCTGTCCTGTGTACGGGGCTGTGTGTCTGTCCTGTGTACGGGGCTGTGTGTCTGTCCTGTGTACGGGGCTGTGTGTCTGTCCTGTGTACGGGGCTGTGTGTCTGTCCTGTGTACGGGGCTGTGTGTCTGTCCTGTGTACGGGGCTGTGTGACTGTCCTGTGTACGGGGCTGTGTGTCTGTCCTGTGTACGGGGCTGTGTGTCTGTCCTGTGTACGGGGCTGTGTGTCTGTCCTGTGTACGGGGCTGTGTATCTGTCCTGTGTACGGGGCTGTGTGTATCTGTCCTGTGTACGGGGCTGTGTATCTGTCCTGTGTACGGGGCTGTGTATCTGTCCTGTGTACGGGGCTGTGTATCTGTCCTGTGTACGGGGCTGTGTGTATCTGTCCTGTGTACGGGGCTGTGTGTATCTGTCCTGTGTACGGGGCTGTGTATCTGTCCTGTGTACGGGGCTGTGTATCTGTCCTGTGTACGGGGCTGTGTGTATCTGTCCTGTGTACGGGGCTGTGTGTATCTGTCCTGTGTACGGGGCTGTGTATCTGTCCTGTGTACGGGGCTGTGTGTATCTGTCCTGTGTACGGGGCTGTGTGTATCTGTCCTGTGTACGGGGCTGTGTGTATCTGTCCTGTGTACGGGGCTGTGTGTATCTGTCCTGTGTACGGGGCTGTGTGTATCTGTCCTGTGTACGGGGCTGTGTTGGTTTCATTGCCCGATTGTCCCTTTCCCACAGGCCCCGCCCCCATGATTTGCATAGCCCCGCCCCGCCTCGACGTGGCGTTGCGTGGCGGCGCGGTGTGTTGTGGGAAGCGCGGCCCCTCCCCCGGCGGCCGGGGCGGGAGCGGGACAGTCACTTCCGGCGGGGAGCCGAGCGGAGCGGAGCTCGGGGATCGGGACCGGGACCATGGGCCACACCGACATCATGAGCGCGGCCGAGGACATCGCCGACCAGGTACGGCCCCCTCCCCAACCTGGCGCCGGGGACCAGCTCCCCGGCCCCGGCCCCTCGGCCCCAGCCCCGGCCTCGCCCCCAGCTTCTACCCCCGGGCTCGGCCCCTGACCCCCGGCCTCGCCCCCACCTCCGACCCCCGGCCCAAGATCCCCGGCCTCGCCCCCACCTCCGACCCCCGGCCCGAGGTCCCCGGCCTCGCCCCCAGCTCCGACCCCCGGGCTCGCCCCCACCTCCTGTCCCCAGCCTCAGTTTGGCTTTTACTTGTTTCCGCTGCAAATTAATTAAATTTTTTTAAAATCTCAAATCAAATTTCCCTCAAATGTTTCTAATGGGGAAAAGATGCCCTTTTTTTATTTGAAAAAAGCTCCAGAGTTTATCTATATCAGTTTTTTAATTGTCTCAGTGCTGCCTTGTGAGGGGTGAGGCTCAGATTGTGCCCGCGATACCCTGTATTTATATAGAATCTATATTTTACATCTTGTATTAAATGTCTTCTGTCCACCTGTCCTTTCTGTCAACTTTTCCAGTTGTAAATTCCTATCTCCACTTTTACATTGGGAACCCCTATGTAAACATGTCACGCCGCAATTATGCCCTCCCACCAGTAGCAGTGCCGTGGACTCAGTTTACATCTCTCCGCTATACTGAGCGTTGGACAGATATATTTACACAGCGCCTTGTTACGGCTCCCAGTAACGTCTCGATGTGCAGCGACTGTTGCTGTGTGGACCAAATGTAGCAGCCATGTTGTGCACAGCAAGATCCCACAAAGCTGAATGACCAGTTAAGGATTACATAAGAATGTGCAGCACAAACAGGCCATTTAGCCCAACAGATCCATGCCGGTGTTTATGCTCCACATGAGCCTCCTCCCTCCCTACTTCATCTCACCCTATCAGCATATCCTTCTATTCCTTTCTCCCTCGTGTTTATCCAGCTTCTCCTTAAATGCGTCTATGCTATTCGCCTCAACTACTCCTTGTGGGAGCGAGTTCCACATTCTCACCATTCTCTGGGTAAAGAAGTTTCTCCTGAATTCCCCATTGGATTTATTTATGGCCCCTAGTTCTGGTCTCCCCCATTAGTGGAAACATCTTCTCTACATCTACCCTTTCATAATCCTAGAGACCTCTATCAGGTCACCCCTCGGCCCTCTCTTATCTAGAGAAAAGAGCTCAGCCTGTTCAGTCCTCCTTGATAGGTGTAACCTCTCCGAACTGGAGAGAGTGGAATCTGACGAGATGGTTCACGCGGAGAGAAACTACCAGCGCAGACTCGATGGGCCGAATGGCCCGTTTCTCTGCGGTAACATTCTGTGCGATTCAGGGCTCTTGGTTGCATTGTCAATTTTCCCTAGTCTGCTTCACTCTGCTGGAAGCTGACCTGTTTACTTGCTGGTGTTAACTGAGGCATGAGGCCAGGAGAGCTCTGATTCGAGACCTGCAGCCCTAATACTGCCCGGTAGCTGCTTTTTTTCCGCCCCAGGGCACTTTGTCGTAGTGTTCGTGTGAATGTGCCCAGTATAAGCGTTAAAAAGGAAATTAGGAAAGCAAAGAGAGGACCTGAAAAAAGCACTGGTGAAGAAAACCCAAAAATGTTTTATAAATACATAAAGCACAAGTGGATAACTAGGATAGGGTAGGGCCTATTAAAGACCAAAAGGTAACCTGTGTGTGGGGGTGGAAGATGTGGGTACGGTTCTTGATGAATACTTTGCATCTGTCTTCACAAAAGAGAGGGACGAGGCAGAGATTGTAGTTGAGGAGGAGGAGGAGGAGGAGGAGTGTGAAATATTGGATGGGATAAACATAGTGAGAGAGGAAGTATTAAAGGGTTTAGCCTCTTTGAAAGTAGATAAATCGCCAGGCCCAGATGAAATGTATCCCAGGCTGTTAAGACAAGCAAGGGAGCAAATAGCGGAGGCTCTGACCATCATTTCCCAATCCTCCCTGGATACAGGCGTGATATTGGAGGGCTGCTAACATTGTACCGTTGTTTAAAAAGGGAGAAAGAGATAGACCGAATACTTACAGGCCAGTCAGTCTAACCTCGGTAGTGGGCAAATTATTGGAATCGATTCTGAGGGACAGCATAAATTGTCAATTAGAAAGGCACGGAGTAATTAAGGATAGTCAGCACGGATTTGTTACGGGAAGGTCATGTCTGACTAACTTGATTGAATTTTTTGAGGAGGTAACAAGGAGGGTCGATAGAGGTAGCGAGTTTGATGTAGTCTACATGGATTTTAGCAAGGCTTTTGACAAGGTCCCACATGGCAGACTGGTCAAAAAAGTAAAAGCCCATGGGATCCAAGGGAAAGTGGCAGGAAGCAAAGGGTAATGGTCGACGGGTGTTTTTGTGACGCAGTTTCCAGTGGGGTTCTGCAAGTCCCTTGCTTTTTGTGTTATACATTAATGATTTGGACTTAAATGTGGGGGGCTTGATCAGAGTTTGCAGATGATACAAAAATTGGCTGTGTTGATAGTGAGGAGGAAAGCTGTAGACTGCAGGAAGATATCAATGGTCTGGTCAGGTGGGCAGAAAAGTGACACATGGAATTCAATCCAGAGAAATGAGAGTTAATGCATTTGGGGAGGGCAAATAAGGCAAGGGAATACACAATAAATGGGAGGATACTGAGATGTGTAGAGAAACAGAGGGACCTTGGAGTGCATGTCCACAGATCCCTGAAGGTCGCAGGACAGGTAGATAAGGTGGTTTAAAAGGCACATGGGATACTTTCTTTTATTAGCCGAGGCATAGAATATAAGAGCAGGGAGGTTATGCTAGAACTGCATGAAACACTAGTTAGGCCACAGCTGGAGTACTGCGTACAGTTCTGGTCACATTACAAAAAAGATGTGATTGCACTGGAGAGGCTACAGAGGAGATTTACGAGGATGTTGCCAGGGCTGCCGAATTTTGAAAAGATTGGATAGGCTGGGGTTGTTTTCTTTGGAACAAAAGAGGCTGAGGAGAGATTTAATTTAGATAAATAAAATTATGACGGGTCTAGATAGAGTGGATAGGAAGGACCTATTTCCCTTAGCAGAGTGGTCAGTGACCAGGGGCATAGATTTAAAATAATTAGTAGAAGGATTAGAGGGGAGCGGAGGAGAAATTTTTTCAGCCAGAGGGTGGTGGGGGTCTGGAACTCACTGCCTGAAAGGGTGGGAGAGGCAGAAATCCTCAACTCATTTAAAAAGTACCTGGATGTTCACCTGAAGTGCCGAAACCCACAGGGCCACGGACCAAGTGTTGGAAAGTGGGATTAGGCTGGATAGCTCTTTTTCGACTGGCACGGACACGATGGGCCGAATGGCGGCCTCCTGTGCTGTAATTTGCTATGATTCTATGATGAGCAGTGAGGATTGTAGAAGATGAAAAAGATGGACATTGGTCTTCTTTCATTGAGCAATTCCTATGTTCCTAGTGTTGTCCTCTGACTGGTCTGCTCACACCCCACAACTGCAACCCTAAGGTCCAGGAAGGCCTCTCACCACAAAGGAAAGTTGTCACTTTGCTGTTTGTGAACAACTGACGGGGTGTGTGTGTGTGTGTGTGTTGTGCGTGTGCGGCGGGTGTGTGCGCGTTTCGGGTGGTGGTTTTGGAATCTGCTCCCACAGTTTAAATGGAAGATGATCTGAAGCACCAGCAGCCAAAGCCAACAGAACCGGTTCATCAAAGCACTTCTGTCTAATACATAGGTGACAGGAGTCACCCCAGAGCACTCACTGCTTTCTACCCACTCCAGCGACTGAGCTCACAATCCAGGCCGACGCCCAGTGCAGTACTGAGGGAGCGCTGCACTGTCGGAGGGTCAGTGCTGAGGGAGCGCTGCACTGACGGAGGGTCAGTACTGAGGGAGCGCTGCACTGTCGGAGGGTCAGTACTGAGGGAGCGCTGCACTGTCGGAGGGTCAGTGCTGAGGGAGCGCTGCACTGTCGGAGGGTCAGTGCTGAGGGAGCGCTGCACTGTCGGAGGGTCAGTACTGAGGGAGTGCTGCACTGTCGGAGGGTCAGTACTGAGGGAGGGCTGCACTGTCGGAGGGGCCATCTTTCGGATGAGACGGTAAACTGCCCTCAGGTGGACGTGAAAGATCCCATGGCCATTATTTCAAGAAGAGTAGGAGAGTTCTCCCTGATGTCCTGGGGCCAATATTTATCCCTCAACCAACATCACTGAAAACAGATTTTCTGGTCATTATCACATTGCAGTTTGTGGACCTTGCTGTGCTCAAAATTGTAACTGTTGTTTAAAAGCTGCCTGACCGAGCAGTGATTTGCTGTCCTTTTTCAGAAGCCCTCCTCTCCTCAAGGCCCTGCCTCTTGCTGGTGCCTGATTTCCCCGGCAACAGTCGCTCTTTGCTCTCTCCTCCACAGGGCCATTCGTCGAATGTCGACGGGCACCTCGACTATGTGAGGCATTGCCGACAAGTACAGTCCTCGTTCCCCCCCCCCCCCCCCCACCACACACACAGCCTAGCAGTGGTCACTGGATAGCGGTCAGTCGAACTCTGGCTGATTTTCTCCCTCCGTAGCAGAGATCGCTGGGGCCAGTTGCTTGTCTTGCTTTGTAGCTGAAAATGACCAAACATGAACCTCCTTCTTCATAACGCAGAGATACCGATATTTGCACAAACCTTCTCCAGGCTGTTTGTTGGCCAACAAGTGGGGTTAATCTGTATAAATCGCTGAGCTAACTATTATAAAGTGATTACATAGAATTTACAACACAGAAACAGGCCATTCGGCCCAACTGGTCTGTGCCGGTGTGGATACTCCACACGAGCCTCCTCCTTCCTTACTTCATCTCACCCTATCAGCATCTCCTTCTATTCCTCTCTCCCTCATGTGTTTATCCAGCTTCCCCTTAAATCCATCTACACTATTCACCTCAACTACTCCTCGTGGGAGTGAGTTCCACATTCTCACCACTCTCTGGGTAAAGAAGTTTCTCCTGAATTCCCTATTGGATTTATTAGTGACTATCTTATATTTATGGCCCCTAGTTTTGGACATCCCACAAGTGGAAACATCTTGATGATAAATGAACTTTCCTGGTGGTCCCGGTTCTCTAACCTTGTGCTTCTCTGTCTGTTGTCTGTCCTGTCAGTTTGCCCTGTGGGTTTTGGTTCTCAGCGTGTGCACATTGTGGAGTTAACCACACACTTCATCATCCGTGAACTAACCCAGCAGAGCTTTATGGAGGAGTGTGTCACTCACATGAAACACTGTTGAGCTGGCCGAGGCTGTGATTAGATTAGTGTGGTGCTTTACTGCCAGAGCATTGTGCAACCATGGAACAGACCAGAGCTCTGCAATACCTTCCCCCTTGTGATGGGCTGTTAGTCGCACAGGGTCTTCAGGCATCGAGAACGGTTACGAATGTGGGAGAGAGCTTGTTTCAACCAAGAAAAAGTGGACCAATTCTCCCTGTGCCCTGCCCGAACAAAAAGTTTTTCTGGAGTTAAAAAGAATGAAGGTTTTAGAATTTCTTTTTGTTATCCTTTCTGCCCCCCTGAGGAACTGACTCCGGCTTCAGTGCTGTCCTGGCTGACCCCTCCCCACCCACCTCTTCCCGAGTGCCCATTCTTCATACATGAGAGGGTGGGGAAGGGGCATCCGTCCTCGTCTGGCATTCACGCGTATGCGCACGTACTCTCCAGCGGGAATCAGTGGGTAGGAGGGTTTTTTTTGGGAAGGGTGGGGGAGTGGGAGTAATTGCATAGCTCTTTCAAAGTGCCGGCACAGGAACGAAGGGCCAAATGGCCTCTGTCTGAGCTGTATCATTCAATGAGGGGCAGGAGTGCAAACTGTCTGATTTCTCTCCCTTTCCGACCCGCTCGCCCTCTGCCCCTCCCTCCCTCTCTCCTTACCACTGCCTCTGCCTCTCAACTCTTGGTGTATCATATTTATTCCCCCTCTACTATAATATCTTAGTGCTGGTATACACTGAGTCCGGTGACAACATTATCATGAGGTGGATGTGTGATGAATGTTACAGCGTGTGGAGTTTGTGGGCGGGGTTTGCCGTTCCTCTTTGCACATGTCCTGTTGTCTGACTGTTTCTCATGTCTGCTTTTACGCAGATGCCCTTGAAAGGCCTGCAGTGGGATAGGCGGTATGGGACTACACCATTGGCGGCCGTGCCTTCAGCTGCCTAGGCCCTAAGCTCTGGAATTCCCTCCCTAAATCTCTCCGCCTCTCTCTCCTCCTTTAAGAAGCTTCTTAAAACCCACCTCTTTGACCAAGCCTTTGGTCATCTGTCCTCATATCTCCTTATGTGGCTCGGTGTCAAATTTTGTCCAACAATGCTCCTGTGGGATGTTTTACTATGTTAAAGCGTTGTTGGTGAGACTGTTGCTGTCTCTCCTGGCGTTCGTGCGGGGACAGTTACCGGGGGCAGTGTTTTCTTTGTCTCTCTAACCTCCCCCCACCCATTGCTACCCTGATTGAGAGTTAACGTGGGCACAGACCAGGGACCTCCCAGGTCTGCACGGTGCATTTAATCCCAGCGGCTCTAACCAGTATAGAATTCCCCAGCCTGTTCGGTGACTGCACGATTCTGTACGCGTTCAGAAGCACGTTGGGATGTTGAACAGTGCTGTGCATGGATAAATGGATGCTGCACTCAGTGGGGGCCATGTTGCTGCAATCCTGCCTCTCTGTAGCTTGATACTGGTTTGTAGTGTTGAGACTCTCCAATTAAAGTGTTCCAGATCCGATCTTGAGACAACCAGTGTGACACATCCATGTCATCATCAGCTGCTTTTTTTGCTCAGTTAGTTGGTATTTCAATAGCTCTGTTCCTGTGTCATTTTCAATTGTGGTTGAACACTGGTCTATTTTGGTAGGAGTGTGCATTTTGGGATCTTTCGGTGCTCAATATGATCGTTGTTTTGCCGTGAATTTATTTTTTGATTTGATTCATTTTATTGGGATGTAATATTTTATATTCATAGTAGGTGCAGCACAGGAGCGGCCATTCGTCCCATCGTGCCTGTGCTGGCTCTTTGAAAGAGCTCTCCAATTAATCCCATTCCCCTGCACTTTCCCATAGTCCTGTAAATTTTTTCCCTTCAAGTATTTATCCAATTCCCTTTTGAAAGTTACTATTGAATCTGCTTCCACCTTAAATCTGTGTCCTCTGGTTACCGACCCTTCTGCCACTGGAAACAGTTTCTCCTTATTTACTCTATCAAAACAGTTCATGAGGCATTCTAAGGAGAACAACCCCAGCTTCTCCAGTCTCTCCACATAACTGAAGTCCCTCATCACAGGGACTATTTTAGTAAATCTCCTCTGCACCCTCTCCAAGGCTTTGACGTCCTTCCTAAAGTGTGGTGCCCAGAATTGAACACAATACTCCAGCTGAGGCCGAACCAAACCAGTGTTTTATAAAGGTTTAGAATGACTTCCTTGCTTTTGTACTCTCTGCCTCTGTTAATAAAGTCCAGCATTCAAGATTCTGTTTCCCCTTGAAAGGGCTGCAGTGGGAAAGGAGGTATGGGAATGCTTTAAACATGTTGCTTTGCTCTCAGGTGGGTTTGTGTTGTCTCTGTGAGTAGGAATTGATGAAGTGGAAGCTAGACTTTGGATTTGTATTGTTAAGACTTAAAAGTTTGATTTAAATTCTTGGCCCTGTTCCACCTCACTGAGGTTATGGGGTGCTCAGTAGAAAGCAGTGTCGAGTCACTCCCACTGACTGGTTTCTATTACTTGCCTGAAGCTTTCTGCCGGATGTCGTGATCAGGAACTCTGGCCCAGGACCAGACTGAATCCCGGTGATGTTTGACAGAAAAAGAACGAACTTGCATTTATGACTTTCCTTTCATAACCTCAGGACGTCCCAAAGCGCTTTACAGCCAATGAAGTATTTGTGAAGTGTAGTCACTTGTTGTAATGTAGGAAATTCGAGCTTGGAGTGGGGGCTTTGTAGCTTCCAATTTTGGACTGCCCCAGTGTCTTCCAATAGAAATCACTGACCGGACAGAGGTGTGGTTATGGTGACACTGATTTAGCACATGCACTAATTTTAGCACAGTACCGGGTAAAAGTACTGCACCCACGTGGATATTCACTTAACAAACATCTCCCACCTTTCAGTGACCAAGGAAGTAAAACACTCAACGATCAAAAATCACTCCCACACTCTGCTCTTTGTCTCTCCATTTTACCAACAAACGCACAAAAGGTTAAAGTTCACGTGTGCACACGGAGCCGATATAAGTATTGAGATCACATGTCAGCGACCGTGTCCGTTATTGGGGCACAGGACTGGTGGGTACAGGCCTGTCACTGTGTAACACGGGTACAGCGCAGGCCTGTCACTGTGTAACACGGGTACAGCGCAGGCCTGTCACTGTGTAACACGGGTACAGCGCAGGCCTGTCACTGTATAACACGGGGGTACAGCGCAGGCCTGTCACTGTGTAACACGGGTACAGCGCAGGTCTGTCACTGTGTAACACGGGTACAGCGCAGGTCTGTCACTGTGTAACACGGGTACAGCGCAGGCCTGTCACTGTGTAACACGGGTACAGCGCAGGCCTGTCACTGTATAACACGGGGGTACAGCGCAGGCCTGTCACTGTGTAACACGGGTACAGCGCAGGCCTGTCACTGTGTAACACGGGTACAGCGCAGGCCTGTCACTGTGTAACACGGGTACAGCGCAGGCCTGTCACTGTGTAACACGGGTACAGCGCAGGCCTGTCGCTGTGTAACACGGGTACAGCGCAGGCCTGTCGCTGTGTAACACGGGTACAGCGCAGGCCTGTCGCTGTGTAACACGGGTACAGCGCAGGCCTGTCGCTGTGTAACACGGGGGTACAGCGCAGGCCTGTCGCTGTGTAACACGGGTACAGCGCAGGCCTGTCACTGTGTAACACGGGTACAGCGCAGGCCTGTCACTGTGTAACACGGGTACAGCGCAGGCCTGTCACTGTGTAACACGGGTACAGCGCAGGCCTGTCACTGTGTAACACGGGTACAGCGCAGGCCTGTCACTGTGTAACACGGGTACAGCGCAGGCCTGTCGCTGTGTAACACGGGTACAGCGCAGGCCTGTCACTGTGTAACACGGGTACAGCGCAGGCCTGTCACTGATGGGATCAATATGAAGGGGGTGAATATAGATTATTGGATATGCAGTGAATCACATCATTAGTGTGTCAGTATGTGTGATTTTACATGCAGTGTGTTGGCACCGGTGCTGGTGTGACGACTCTGCTGTGCTCTTGAGTTAAAGCTCTGCGTGTTTCTTTGCTCTGACCCTCGTTTTTTTTTAAATTTTCAGTTTCTGCGAATGACCAAACAGTATTTGCCTCACCTGGCTCGCCTCTGCCTCATAAGCACCTTCCTGGAGGACGGTATTCGCATGTGGTTCCAGTGGAACGAACAGTGGGATTACATCGAGGTCACCTGGAATTGCGGCTATTTCTTGGCTACCTGCTTTGTGCTGATTAATCTCTTAGGGCAATTAGGTGAGTGTCTGTCAACTCTCCTTTTAATCTCTACCATCTACATCAAGGTTGAACATAATTTTTTTTGTTTCCTATTCTACAGGGGGATGCATCCTGATATTAAGTAGAAATTTTGTACAGTATGCCTGCTTTGGACTGTTTGGAATTATAGCATTACAGGTAAGCAACGAGGGTGATGGGTGTAGGATTTTGTTCACTGCTCTTAGTGGATATTAACTTGAACCACAGGAGGTCTGTAGCTGGAGTCTGGACTCTGTGGGGCCCCATCTCATAATCTGCTGTGTCCAGGGGAAAAACGGCAGCCTGGTTTGAGACCAGGATGTTCCCCAGTCTGTCCGGGTCATTAGAGGCTGGCCTCGATGCCCGTGGGCCAGTATGGGAAATAATCAGCCCAGAATCCCACTCCTTATCGCAATCCATTGATTTCTGCTGGGAAGCGCACATAGACGCCAGGTGAGGGCACAATTGGACTTAGTTCTAATGCCCCCACAGTTGAATAGCCCGTCGGAAATGAAGGTGCCCCCTCTCCTCCAGCAATCTCCTGTTTGGGCGTGAGGTCTATACCGTTTATTGCTATTACTTCAACAGAGCTGTGGTTTGCATTGCTCTGTCTTTCCTGAGTTTTATTCACCTTTTACAAACACAGACCCCCAGCAGTCGCTCCCGTCCCGGGGCCCCGACTCCCCCCCCCCCCCCACCCCGGGCCCAGTTTCCCCGTCCCACAGTCTCTCACCTGCTCCTGCATTGCACTGTTACACAGTTTGAGTCAGTGTTACTGCTTTGAGGCGTCTACCATGAAACAAGTAAGCGAAGGCTTGTTCCTATTCGATGGGGGGGGGGTCTTCACTTCAGTTCAGTGCCTCCAATCACCCCATCCCTCCCCCTGGCAACATATGACGGATTGGGAACAGGAGGAGGCCATTCAGCCCCTCGAGCCTGTTCCATCATTGAATTAGATTGTGGCTGATCTGCACCTCATCTCCATTGCCCACCTTCGATCCCGGACACAGCCCCCACTTAATTATAAAAAATTAGGAAATTGCAAACTTTCCATTGACTTGGGAGGGAGTCTTCAGAATCTTTTGCTAACTTTGTGACCCCCCCCCACCCATTACCCACTGGGGGAACCTACCTTCAACGTGAGTTGCTCCCTGTGCAATGTCCCTCTGTACCCAGTGTGAGGGCTGTGCAGCACAGGTTGATGGGCACTAACTGCTCTGTTTCTTTGGTTCCAGACCGTCGCCTACAGTATTTTATGGGATCTGAAGTTCCTGATGAGGTGCGTGTCTTGCCCCCCGATCGCGGCTGCGTGCCCTGTCCCCCCCCCCCCCACTCCCTGATCGCGACTGTCAGGAGTGGGGAGAGGGATCAGGGTGGGTGGGGTTCAGGGGGGAGAGCTGTGGGAGTGCAGGGATGGCTGTGCGAGGAACCTGCAGTATTGCAGCTTTAATAAA
Source organism: Heptranchias perlo (assembly GCF_035084215.1). Taxonomy (NCBI): domain Eukaryota; kingdom Metazoa; phylum Chordata; class Chondrichthyes; order Hexanchiformes; family Hexanchidae; genus Heptranchias; species Heptranchias perlo. Next base: position 35,605,409 of record NC_090355.1, on the reverse strand, counting down.
GCTTATTTGCCTTTTTATTCCACTTAAATGATCGTTAGTTGGGACACTGAGCCCCACACAGAGCAGGGCGAGCCCAGGTTCCGTCCCTGGCCTCTGCTGGGGTGACTTTAGGGGACCTACGATGATCTCCGTGTCTCTGGATTAGGAAGGGGAAATTCTACCAAACTGGGAACCTGATCACTGTCCAGTGTCTTCTGTCGGGTGTAGATATTGGATGGGGCAGGATCAGACCCCCCACTCTCCGGTCGAATGTCCGGCCAGTACGTTGCCTGGGCTCACGTGATGGAAAGCTATCGGGGCTTGGTTACTGGAGGACGCGTGACCTCTGAGGGAGTGTACCTAGGCTAGAGTCTGGTCGTGTTGTGATTGTTACTGGACTAATAATCCAGAGAACGTGAGTTCAAATCCCACCGTGGGCAGTTTTAGAATTTGAATTCAGTTTAAAAGAAATCAGGGAATAAAAAGCTGGGATCAGTAAAAGTGACCGTGAAGCTGTCGGATTGTCGTAAAATCCCAACTGGTTCACTAACGTCCTTTAGGGAAGGAAACCTGCCGTCCTTACCCGGTCTGGGCCTATATGTGACTCCAGTCCCCACACCAAAGTGGTCGACTCTTAACTGCCCTCTGAAGTGGCCATTCAAACTGCTATGTGGCTCAAGAAGGCGGCTCACCGCCACCTTCTCGGCAACGAGGGACAGGCAATGAATGCCGGTCTTGCCAGTGACGTCCACATCCCCAGAATGAATAAACCACTGGTCAAAAAAGAGTCGGAGCTTTCAGGGTTGCAAGAGAGGCACAAAAGAAAAATGAACTGCAGGCGTCAGTACTTTCTAATCAGCCAGGGCTGCGTGTTAATGTTCTGTCCCTCTCTGCTCTGGTTAGGAACCTCGCCCTAGGGGGTGGCTTGCTGCTGTTGCTTGCCGAGTCCCGGTCAGAAGGCAAAAGCATGTTTGCTGGCGTCCCCACCATCAGCGAGAGCTCGCCGAAACAGTACATGCAGCTGGGGGGCCGCGTGCTGCTCATCCTGATGTTCATGACTTTGCTGCACTTTGATGCCAGCTTCTTCTTGGTAAGTCTGAGGAATCCGTGCTCCCCCCACCTCGCAGGAGGCCGTAGGAACTTAGAACTAGGGCACGCGAGCTCTGGAATTCCCTCCCTAAACCTCTCCGCCTCTCTATCTCTCTAAGTCGCTCCTTAACCTACCTTTGACCAAGCTTTTGGTCACCTGTCCCACTATCTCCTTATGTGGCTCGGTGTCAAATTTTGTCTGATTTACGCTCCTGTGAAGCGCCTCGGGACGTTTTACTACATTAAAGGCGCTGTATCAATGGGAGTTGCTGAATGAAAATTTACTTCCGACCCTACCCAAGCAGCTGCTGAAAACATCTCTGGACAACAGCAACTTGCATTTATATAGCGCCTTTAACGTAGTAAAACATCCTAAGGCGGTTCACAGGAGTGTTTTAAAACACAGTTTGACATTGAGCCACGTAAGGAGATATTAGGACGGGCTTGGTCAAAGAGTTAGGTTTTAAGGAGCGTCTTGAAGGAGAGGTAGAGAGGTTTAGGGGGGAATTCCAGAGCTTAGGGCCCAGGCAGCTGAAGGCACGGCCGCCAATGGTGGAGCGATTAAAATCGGGGATACGCAAGAGGCCAGAATTGGAGGAGTGTAGAGATCTCGGAGGGGTGTAGGGCTGGAGGAGGTTAGAGATAGGGAGGGGGGAGGCCATGGGGGGATTTGCACACAAGGATGAGAATTTAAAATCGAGGCATTGCTGGACCGGGAGCCAATGCAGGGGGTGAACGGGTCTTGCTGCGAGTTTGGATGAGCTGAGGTTTACAGAGGATGGAAGATGAGAGTCAGACCAGGACAGTATGGAATAGTTGAGTCTGGAGGTGACAAAAGTCTTATCTAAAGAGCATAACTTTTGCCGAGTTTGCTGTTCTCGGCTGATGTTGAAAGGGGGTGCTCTGCAGTGAGACTCTGTGTCCCTGCGCTGGCGGGGGGGAAATCACTCTGGTTTCTCTCTTGTGATCTCAGTGCTGGAAACAATGCGTGACTGCAGAAAGGGTTTGATAGGATAGACACAAAGATGTTTCCACTTGTGGCCATAAATATAAGACAGTCACTAATAAATCCAATAGGGAATTCAGGAGAAACTTCTTTACCCAGAGAGCGGTGAGAATGTGGAACTCGCTCCCACAAGGAGTAGTTGAGGTGAATAGTGTAGATGGATTTAAGGGGAAGCTGGATAAACACATGAGGGAGAAAGGAATAGAAGGATATGCTGATAGGGTGAGATGAAGTAGGGAGGGAGGAGGCTCGTGTGGAGCATAAACACCAGCATGGACCAGTTGGGCCGAATGGCCTGTTTCTTTGCTGTACGTTCTATGTTGGATGTGTTGCCCCATGTGGCCGAATAGCCGACTGGCACTCACTGCTAGACTCGTGGGGGGTGGGGGAAGGTTAATGGCTAAGCGAGTGAGTATATTAAAGTTGCTTATTGATCCCGTGCTGATGCGGAGTGCGTGTGGCGATTCCCTCCACGCAGATTATCCAGAACGTGGTGGGAACGGCTCTAATCGTCCTGGTGGCGATCGGCTTCAAAACCAAGCTGGCGGCTCTGACCCTGGTCATCTGGCTCTTCAGCCTCAACCTGTACTTCAATGCCTTCTGGACGGTGCCTCCCTACAAGCCCATGCACGACTTCCTCAAGTACGACTTCTTCCAGAGTATGTCCGTGATCGGGGGGCTGCTGCTCGTGGTGGCCCTGGGCCCTGGCGGTGTCTCCATGGACGAGAAGAAGAAAGAGTGGTGATTGTTTTAATGTCCCCCAAACTGCAGCACCCCTCCTCCTTCCTCCCTCCCTCCTCCCTTCCCCCCCTCCCTCCCCTCCCTCCCTCCTCCTCCCACCCCGATAAACACCCTTTTGTACAGTTTGTGTAATTTTACCCAGATTTCAATGCGTTCGCAAATTCAGGGCATGTGTTGCCGTACCTGCTCAGATTGGTAACTTCATAAAACACAGCCTTATTTTTGGCTTTCATATATATATATAATATATATATAAAACAAAAAACTGAATAAATTTAAAATGTCCAAAAAAAAATTTATAGTTCACACTTTTAATAATGGCTGTGTATATTGAAGAAATTAGGCCCTCCCTTTATAAAAATGATTGAAGTAAAGCCCCATTTCAGGCTTCTGCCACCGTGCAGAGTAAACCCTTTGCAAATTCACGTCCCGAGTGGAACGAAGGGAAGGGATTGGAATATGCTCCCACCCTCCCGAGTCACAATCTGTGGCTGTCAAACCGAGAAACGTCTTATTTAATTACTGCAGGTTACATTTCAGTGTAATGGATATGTTTTCCAGTGGGGTTGGAACAACAGCTTTTAACTAAGAACACTAAACTGTGCCAAAGTGAGGTACTCCTGCTGCTTAAAGCCACCTACCCGCCCTCCCTGGGTCTGCCTTTGTGTGCAAACTAACGGCTTAGGGTTGGGCGGTCTCGATTGCAAGTTGATGCATTGTTGGTCCCTCCAGTGCGGGTTGAGGTCTTTATGTACAGTTCACATACTCCCTGCTAACCAAAGCTCCTCCCTCTCCCCCCCCCCCCCCCCCAGTCTGTGACCGACGGAAACCCAAGAGTAGAGTGGGAGTCAGGGGTCATGCGTTCGCAAAGGCTGCGTTACCAAGTCTGGCCCCTCTTGCGAAAGGATTGAGAGTGGACGATGCAGGCTGCCCTTATAGTTGGTGTGCACGCAGCCCAGGAAGGGCTAGGGTTCCATTTTCCTGGTCTGTGCCGAGATAAATGGTCTGATTGAGTCGATGCCCCCTGGGCTGAGGGGGCAATCAGCCAGGATTCCTGATCGCTGTCCAGTGGTCCATGCATGCGTTTACATCTGTGCGTGTGCATTGGGTGAGGACCGGAATGGACTTGGCTGTGAAACACCCCTCCCCCCTGCCCTGCCCCCCATGGTTGAATAGCCTGCAGTCACTCTCTGGGCTTGTGCCTAAAGAATAGCCACTTCAGTGGAGGTGACGGGGCCGTGGAACCCGTATCCCAGCAAGGGTCGGCCTCATCGGGAGATGGATAAGGTGAAATTCACCGGCCCCCTACCCAAAAGAGTGAGTTTAAACACGTGGCAGGCAGCTTGACCGTGAATGGGATGTCACATTTCAAAGTGAAGTTCACAGATTGATTCTGATCATGTTAATGATGGAATTGGTATTAATTTACCGCCTGCGCTGCCACTGAATGTGTTTTGAAATGAATCTCACTGGGGCCGGGCCTATCCCGATTTACACAGGACAAGTCTGGGCTGCTCTTGTTTTTAACCATTTCTCTCCAGTCTTCACCTCGACTTGAGTTTTTGCTATTCTGCTGGAGTTTTAATAACCAGTCCAGCACAAAGAGAATCAGAAATCTAAAAATCTGTTCTCTGAAGTTCCCGACTGTTTAGTCTGCCTGTTGCAAAACCCAGTCAGAGGTTCTGGAAAGAGCCCTAGGCTGAGTGTCTGCTCCCGATCACTACCCAGTGACTACTGCAGGTAAGGGCCGTGTGTGTGGACACGGGGCGAGATATTGGTGGTGGTGGGGGGTCCCCAGGGTGGGCTGCGATGTCTTCTGCCACTGTTTAGACTCGGCGGCCAGTACCCACAGAACTGGAAATCCCCAGAAGTCCTCCCCTTCGGGGGGGGGGGGGGGGGGGAGTGGAAAGAGAAAGAGAGGAGGGAGAAATTATTTATGTATAATACGGCAATAAAGATGGAGTCTTGTTCTTCAGACACCCAGTGTAGTGACTGCGTCAGTATTAGTCGATGTGCCTGACCCGGGTTTCGAGGGGTAAGAGTAAACGCAGTCAGCTGGGGAAAAATGTTTACAGAGCTCTTTGTTTTATTTTCACACGTTGAATACAAGTTGACTGGAGCGCTGAGCCGAGACGCGCTCTCCTCACTGTTGTAGACGCAGCTCCTGCCCTGTGGGGAACAGTTGGTACGAAAAGTCAAGAACCTTTGTTTCCTTCAGAAAATTGAGGTGGTGTTTGTTAGTTGTTGAAATAAAAGCCGTGAATTCCCCCTTCCATTGTTGACTTTCCTAATTTTTTTTTAATTGCGAGGTCGGGCGGGGGAGGTACTGACCTGAAGGTTGTGTATTCCTGGTCTGTGCGGGGTTAACTGATGCACTGCAGCAACTCGCCAAGGCTTCTTCGACAGCACCTCCCAAACCCACCACGGACAAGGGCAGCAGGCACATGGGAACACCATCACCATCACCTCCAATTCACACACCGTCCTGACTTAGATATCTATCAGCCGTTCCTTCATAGTCACTGGGTCACACTCCTGGAACTCCCTTCCTAACAGCACTGTGGGAGAACCTTCACCACACGGACTGCAGCGGTTCAAGAAGGCAGCTCACCACCACCTTCTCAAGGGGCAACTAGGGATGGGCAATAAATGCCGGCCTCGCCAGCATCCCCAGAATGGAAAAAAAAAACCTCAATCAGATTAACCCTCAATCTCCTAACACAGGGTTTAGTTCCTGAGTCATGCCCAGTTAACCGATCTCAGCCAGGGCAGTAACCTCCGTACCTGGAGAGGGGAAGGGGTGAGCTAAGGTGCATGTTGGGCCAAGACAAGATTGGGCTCAACTGTGATGCACCCGGTAGTTGAACATCCTGCCAGCAGTCACGAAGAACGGCCACTCGTGCATAGTACCCAGATCCCAGTGAAGTCTGCAGTGTGGGGGAAAAAAGACTCTTAGCCTCGCTGTATTTGAGTTCTGCTTTTACTTTCTACACAAATACAAATTGAAACTGTACAGTTACCAACACTTGCGGGGACAAGATGAGCTGCTCCAACATTCAGTTCCCATTTGCAGCTTTCTGTCTCGTTTTAAATTTGCTGCGGTTGTTGGGTTTTCCAGCGGGCCCTTCCTTCAGTTTCTTCTTAGTAAAGGGACCTGGTTGTGTCTGCAGGGAGGACACATGTCACGTTAACCGCGATAAACTGCACTACTTCCTATTCCCGCCCCGAGACAATCTGTGGCCATGTCAGGACGCTGTAACAAGACCACGTCTGGAAACAACGGATACACAGACAAGGGCAGCAGGACTCCACATGTAAACAGAGATGCAAACCCATGCGATAGGAACAGAAGGAGGCCATTCAGCCCCTTGAGCCTGTTCCCCCATTCAATTAGATCATGGCTGATCTTTGACCTCAACTCCATTTACCCGCCTTTGCTCCATATCCCTCGATACCCTTCCCCAACAAAAATCAATCTCAGTTTTGAAAGCTCCAATTGACCCCCAGCCTCAACAGCCTTTTTGGGGGAAGAGAGTTCCAGATTCCCACTCCCCTCTGTGTGATGAAGTGCTTCCTGACATCACCCCTGAACGGCCTGGCTCTAATTTTAAGGTTCTGCCCCCTTGTTCTGGACTCCCCCCACCCGAGGAAATAGTTTCTCTCTATCGACCCTATCAAATCCTTTAATCATCTTAAAACACCTCAATTAGATCACCCCTTAATCTTCTACACTCGAGGGAATACAAGCCCAGTCTGTGCAACCTGTCCTCGTAATTTTACCCTTTTAGCCCCGGTATCATTCTGGTGAATCTGCGCTGCCCCCCCTCCAAGGCCAATATATCCTTCCTGAGGGGCGGTGCCCAGAACTGAACACAGTCTCCAGATGGGGTCTGACCGAGGCTCTGCATTACTTCCTTCCCTTTGTATTGATGCCGCACTCAGTGATTCAAGCAGCATTATCCTCGAACAGGTCCCACCAGCCTGCTGCCGTCTGCCTCACCGCCTCCCTTCAAGCTCAGACCTGAGGTCACAAAGCTCTTCACGGACGAGTGGCCAGGTAAAGGAGGTAAAACTCTGTTGCCCGTATCCTAACTCGCAGCAAGTCCCGTTCACCCATCACCCCCTGTGTCCGCCGACCTACACTGGCTTCCAGTCTAACATCTCAAATTTAAAACTTTAATCCCTCCACGGCCTCACCCCACCCTGTCTCTGTAACATCCTACAACCCTCCGAGATCTCTGCACTCCTCCAATTCGCCTCTTGTGCATCCCCTGATTTCCTTTGGCCTCGCCCTCCATTGGCGGCCGTGCCTTCAGCTGCCTGGGCCCTAAGCTCTGGAATTCCCTCCCTAAACCTCTCCGCCTCTCTCTCCTCCTTTAAGACGCTCCTTAAAACCCACCTCTTTGACCGAGCTTTTGGTCACCTGTCCTAACATCTCCTTATGCGGCTCGGTGTTAAATTTTGTCTGATTTACGCTCCTGTGAAGCGCCTTGGGACGTTTTACTACGTTAAAGAGGCTATATACATGGGAATTGTTGAAGTCATGCAAGGCAGACAACTTGATGGAAAGATCTAGATTTCAATGGAAGGATGAGTTAGATGGGCCAAATGGCCTCCCTCATCCCTGCTTCAGGAACATTAGTTACCTGCCCCCCAGTGCCAGAGGTTTCTCCAGTGCACCTCTCAGCCTGAACAGGAAGCAAGAAAATGAACAGCCTGTGTTTGGTGATCTCTTTCCCCTCCATCAAACCAGTGCCTCTTTATAATATCGATACTACCCACGACTGGAACTTCCCTCCCAAGATCCAAATCCTCGGCAACTCATCGCTGCTTCCTCCTCATTCGAGCCCCACTCCAGAGACTTGAGCCCATAATCCAGGCTGACACTCCCAGCGCGGCACCGAGGGAGGCGCGGCACCGAGGGAGGCGCGGCACCGAGGGAGGCGCGGCACCGAGGGAGGGGCGGCACCGAGGGAGGGGCGGCACCGAGGGAGGGGCGGCACCGAGGGAGGGGCGGCACCGAGGGAGGGGCGGCACCGAGGGAGGGGCGGCACCGAGGGAGGGGCGGCACCGAGGGAGGGGCGGCACCGAGGGAGGCGCGGCACCGAGGGAGCGCGGCACCGAGGGAGGTGCCATCTTTCAGATGAGATGTTAAACCGAGGCCCCGTTCGCCCTCTCAGGTGGACATAAAGGATCCCACGGCCACTATTTTGAAGAGCAGGGGAGTTCTCCCCAGTGTCCTGGGCCAATATTTATCCCTGAACCAACATCAACTGTGTACAGTTCTGGTCACCCTATTATAGAAAGGATATTATTAAACTAGAAAGAGTGCAGAAAAGATTTACTAGGATGCTACCGGGACTTGATGGTTTGACTTATAGGGAGAGGTTAGACAGACTGGGACTTTATTCCCTGGAGAGTAGGAGGTTTAGGGGTGATCTTATAGAAGTCTATAAAATAATGAGGGGCATAGATAAGGTCGATAGTCAAAATCTTTTCCCAAAGGTAGGGGAGTCTATAAAGAGGGGGCATAGATTTAAGGTGAGAGGGGAGAGATACAAAAGGGTCCAGAGGGGCAATTTTTTCACTCAAAGGGTGGTGAGTGTCTGGAACGAGCTGCCAGAGGCAGTAGTAGAGGCGGGTACAATTTTGTCTTTTAAAAAGCATTTGGACAGTTACATGGGTAAGATGGGTATAGAGGGATATGGGCCAAGTGCAGGCAATTGGGACTAGCTTAGTGGTATAAACTGGGCGACATGGACATGTTGGGCCGAAGGGCCTGTTTCCATGTTGTAAACTTCTATGATTCTATCACTAAAACAGATTATTTGTTCATTATCTCATTGCTGTTTGTGGGATCTTGCTGTGCACACTTGGCTGCCCCGTTTCCTATATTACAACAGCGAATACACTTCAAGAAAGTACTTCATTGGCTGTGAAGCACTTTGGTGGTGAAAGGCACTATAGAAATGGGAGTCCTTTATCGGGATCAGTGAGGTGAGTCCCCAACAGAAATAATAATTCAAATCCAAGGTCTGTATTTTTAAACTGTGCCCTGGTCACGTTCTCCATTCAGGCGAAGAATAAGAACACGAGGAATCAAACACGCGCCTCACCGCTCTCGCCCGATCGGGGAACGGTCCTTACCTTTTTCCGTTTCTTTGGCACCTGCGTCACGACCTCCATTTTCTCAGTGTCGCTATCCTCCTGGAGCTCGGCACTTTCTTCCTCTGTTTTTCTGCTAAACATGTCCGCTGCAAGACAAGCGTTAACTGTTTCAACTGAAGGGGTTACTGAGGGAGCTGGATTAACATCAGTAGAGATACAGTCAGTAACACAGGGCTCTGGGGGAGAGGGGTTACTGAGTGACAGTGTGGGGGAGAGGGATTAACATCAGTAGAGATACAGTCAGTAACACAGGGCGCTGGGGGAGAGGGGTTACTGAGTGACAGTGTGAGGGAGAGGGATTAACATCAGTAGAGATACAGTCAGTAACACAGGGCGCTGGGGGAGAGGGGTTACTGAGTGACAGTGAGGGAGAGGGATTAACATCAGTAGAGATACAGTCAGTAACACAGGGCGCTGGGGGAGAGGGGTTACTGAGTGACAGTGTGAGGGAGAGGGATTAACATCAGTAGAGATACAGTCAGTAACACAGGGCGCTGGGGGAGAGGGGTTACTGAGTGACAGTGAGGGAGAGGGATTAACATCAGTAGAGATACAGTCAGTAACACAGGGCGCTGGGGGAGAGGGGTTACTGAGTGACAGTGTGAGGGAGAGGGATTAACATCAGTAGAGATACAGTCAGTAACACAGGGCGCTGGGGGGAGAGGGGTTACTGAGTGACAGTGTGAGGGAGAGGGATTAACATCAGTAGAGATACAGTCAGTAACACAGGGCGCTGGGGGAGAGGGGTTACTGAGTGACAGTGTGAGGGAGAGGGATTAACATCAGTAGAGATACAGTCAGTAACACAGGGCGCTGGGGGAGAGGGGTTACTGAGTGACAGTGTGAGGGAGAGGGATTAACATCAGTAGAGATACAGTCAGTAACACAGGGCGCTGGGGGAGAGGGGTTACTGAGTGACAGTGAGGGAGAGGGATTAACATCAGTAGAGATACAGTCAGTAACACAGGGCGCTGGGGGAGAGGGGTTACTGAGTGACAGTGTGAGGGAGAGGGATTAACATCAGTAGAGATACAGTCAGTAACACAGGGCGCTGGGGGGAGAGGGGTTACTGAGTGACAGTGTGAGGGAGAGGGATTAACATCAGTAGAGATACAGTCAGTAACACAGGGCGCTGGGGGAGAGGGGTTACTGAGTGACAGTGTGTCTAGAAGTTGTACAGTTGGTCATTATCCTCTGTGCAATGATGCTTCTCCATTACAGAATCACTGCAGCAATATTACATCAGGCATGTGGTATCCCGGGTGTAGTAACGGGCTGTCCAGGAGATTTGGGGGATGAGGGAGACAGAGGAAAGAGTCAGAGACAAAAAAACGACAGGGAACAGGAAGAGCGTGAGAGGCAGAACGAGGGAGGCAGAGAGACAAACAAAGAGTGAAATCGACAAACTTCTGCAACGCAGGTCAATCAGGGCATAAAAAGGCAAATCAAGCCCTGGGGTTCATCTCTGGAGGGACAGAATTGAAAAGCAGGGAAGTTATGATAAACTTGTATAGAACCTTGGTTAGACCACACTTGGAGTATTGTGAACAGTTCTGGTCCCCATATTATAAAAACAATATAGAGGCATTGGAGAAGGTGCAAAAAAGATTCACAAGGATGATACCAGAACTGAGAGGTTATAACTATCAGGAAAGATTGAACAGGCTGGGACTGTTTTCACTAGAAAAAAGGCTGAGGGGTGACTTGATAGAGGTCTGAAAATTATGAAAGGGTTTGATAGGGTAGACGTAGAGAAAATGTTTCTACTTGTGGGGGAGACCAGAACTAGAGGGCCATAAATATAAGATCGTCACTAATAAATCCAATAGGGAATTCAGGAGAAACTTCTTCACCCAGAGAGTGGTGAGAATGTGGAACTCACTCCCACAAGGAGTAGTTGAGGTAAATAGCATGGATGCATTTAAGGGGAAACTTAGATAAACACATGAGGGAGAAAGGAACAGAAGGATATGCTGATAGGGTGAGATGAAGTAGGGAGGGAGGAGGCTCTTGTGGAGCATAAACACCAGCATAGACTAGTTGCACCAAATGGCCTGTTTCTGTGCTGTACATTCTATGTAATCCTATGTAAACTTTTCAGCAGTGGGAGACTGTCACGGGAAGAGAGAGTCTCCCCCACTCTTGTCCTGTAAAATGCTGATTTTATTTATTTCCTCCTTTAATTCTCTGATCCTGAACGCCCTCGGCTGGGGTACAGTTCCACATGGCCACTGATGACATGCACCTGTGAACCCAAACAGTGTGTATCAACAGGCTATTCGACTAATGGGGCCATCAGCGTCAAGCCCATCGAACGTCAATGCACTTAACAACCAGAGCCACCGGGCAGGGGTCAGGTACCGGAACCTGGAGCACTGAGGCCAACTCCTGTCACCTTGGTCCAGAACAGATAAGTCAGCACAGGCCAGGAAATGGACCCCGAGGTTTTTGGACATGTGGAGCTCAGTACCGCACATCGGAGGGACCATTTACCCATTCAACCATCAAGGAAGAGGCAAATGTCTTTTTATGTTCAGAAGCTGGGACTGTTCTCCTTAGAGCCGAGAAGGTTAAGGGGAGATTTAATCGAGGTGTTCAAAATCATGAAGGGTTTTGAGAGAGTAAATAAGGAGAAACTGTTTCCAGTGGCAGGAGGGTCGGTAACCAGAGGACACAGATTTAAGATAATTTGCAAAAGAACCAGAGGGGAGAAGAGGAGAATTTTTTTTACACAGCGAGTTGTTCTGATCTGGAATGCGCTGCCTGAAAGGGTGGTGGAAGCAGATTCAATAATAACTTTCAAAAGGGAATTGGATAAATACTTGAAGGGGAAAAATTTGCAGGGCTCTGGGGAAAGAACAGGGGAGTGGGACTAATTGGATAGCTCTTTCCAAGAGCCAGCACAGGCACGATGGGCCAAATGGCCTCCGTCTGTGCTCTATGACTTTAACAAAAATCCCAGAGTCAAAATTACCGATGGGATTCAGGTTAAAGCCCGGAGGCTCCAACAAGGCACAAGCGTCCGGTGCCCAGACACTCACGTGGATACAGGTCACTCATACTGTCGTCCGTCTGTTCATCCTCACTCCCCCCGCTCCCGTCCGGCTCCCAGAACTCATTCCGTTTGTGACGAGGCTCCTCCCCATTGGATTCCTGATTCCGTTTTTTCTTTTGCGATAGGCAAGCCGGGACGAACGGCACTCCGAGCTCCTTGCATTCTTCATCTGGGCGAGGCACAGGGACACGGCGTCAGGTCAAAAAAAACAGGCTGAGCAAAGCAGAGTCCACACCAGGCGGTCACCGGGAGTGAGTTACAGGCTGGAATCTAATCGAGGGGTTCAGGGGGGTGGGGGGTTTTATAATAACAGATACCCAGGAGCGAGTTTATATATAGAACAGATATTAAACAAATATTTTGTATCTGTCGTCACAGTAGAAGACACAAAAAGTATATCAGAAATATTGGGGCACCAAGGGGCTAATGAGAGTGAGAAACTCAAAGTAAATAATATCAGTAGAGAAAAAGCACTGGAGAAATTAATGGGACTAAAAGCCGACAAATCCCCTGGACTTGATAGGCTACATCCTGGGGTTTTAAAAGAGGTGGCTGCAGAGATAGTGGATGCATTGGTTCTGATCTTCCAAAATTCCCTAGATTCTGGAACGGTCCCAGCGGATTGGAAGGTAGCAAATGTAATCCCGCTATTCAAGAAAGGAGGGAAGAGAGAAAACAGGGAACTACAGGCCAGTTAGCCTGACATCAGTCATCGGGAAAATGCTGGAATCCATTATTAAAGAAGTGGTAACAGGGCACTTAGAAAATCATAATATGATTAGGCAGAGTCAACATGGTTTTATGAAAGGGAAATCGTGTTTGACAAATTTATTAGAGTTTTTTGAGGATGTAACTAGCAGGGTAGATAAAGGGGAACCAGTGGATGGAGTAAATTTGGATTTTCAAAAGGCATTCGATAAGGTGCCACATAAAAGGTTGTTACACAAGATAAGGGCTCATGGGGTTGGTGGTAATATATTAGCATGGATTGAGGATTGGTTAACGGACATAAAACAGAGAGTAGGGATAAACGGGTCATTCTCAGGTTGGCAGGCTGTAACTAGTGGGGTACCACAAGGATCAGTGCTTGGGCCTCAGCTATTTACAATCTATATTAATGACTCAGATGAAGAGACCGAATGTAATGTATCCAAGTTTCCTGACGATACAAAGCTAGGTGGGAAAGTAAGCTGAGGAGGGCACACAGAGTCTGCAAAGGGATATAGACAGGTTAAGTGAGTGGGCAAGAAGGTGGCAGATAGAGTATAATGTGGGGAAATGTGAGGTTATTCACTTTGGTAGGAAAAATAGAAAAACAGAATATTTTTTAAATGGTGAGAAACTATTAAATGTTGGTGTCCAGACAGACTTGGGTGTCCTCGTACAAGAAACACAAAAAGTTAGTATGCAGATACAGCAAGCAATTCGGAAAGTAAATGGCATGTTGGCCTTTATTGCAAGGAGGTTGGAGTACAAGAGTAAGGAAGTCTTGCTGCAATTGTACAGGGCTTTAGTGAGACCTCACCTGGAGTACTGTGTACAGTTTTGGTCTCCTTACCTAAGGAAGGATATACTTGCCTTAGAGGCGGTGCAACGAAGGTTCACTAGATTAATTCCTGGGATGAGAGGGTTGTCCTATGAGGAGAGATTGAGCAGAATGGGCCTATACTCTCTGGAGTTTAGAAGAATGAGAGGTGATCTCATTGAAACATATAAGATTCTGAGGGGGCTTGACAGGGTAGATGCTGAGAGGCTGTTTCCCCCGGCTGGAGAGTCTAGAACTAGGGGGCATAGTCTCAGGATAAGGGGTTGGCCATTCAAGACTGAGATGAGGAGGAATTTCTTCACACAGAGAGTTGCGAATCTTTGGAATTCTCTACCCCAGAGGGCTGTGGATGCTGAGTCATTGAGTATATTGATCGATTTTTGGACTCTTGGAGAATCAAGGGATATGGAGATTGGGCGGGAAAGTGTAGTTGAGGTCGAAGATCAGCCATGATCTGATTGAACGGTGCAGCAGGCTCGAGGGGCTGAATGGCCTACTCCTGCTCTTATTTCTTATGTTCTGATGTAGATACTCAGGAGTGAGTTACAGACTGGAATCTAATCAAGGGGTTTATATATAGAATAACAGATACCCGGGAGTGAGTTACAGACTGGAATCTAATCGAGGGGTTCGGGGGGATTATATATAGAATAACAGATACCCGGGAGTGAGTTACAGGCTGGAATCTAATCGAGGGGTTCGGGGGGTTTATATATAGAATAACAGATACCCGGGAGTGAGTTACAGACTGGAATCTAATCAAGGGGTTCGGGGGGATTATATATAGAATAACAGATACCCGGGAGTGTGTGCTTTCACTTCTCCATCTTTAGCCCCTCTCTTTCCCCTCCCTCCATGTCCGTCCACCTGTCTTAACAACGGACTCACATTTCTGCAGTGCTCTCTGATACCGCTTCCCGTTCACATGGCGAAGGATGTGCTGCGGGATCTTGTTAATGTGGCGGACAGTTAATTTACAGAATAGTTGCTTCCTAAACAGACACAGGAAGAGTTAACGTCAGAAACAACAAACTTGCATTTATATAGAGCCTTTCACGACCTCAGGACGTCACAAAGTGCTTTACAGCCAATTAAGTTTTTTTTTTGAATTGTAGTCACTGTTGTAATGTAGGAAACGCAGCAGCCAATTTGCGCACAGCAAGATCCCACAAACTGCAATGAAATAAATGACCAGATCTACTTCTTAGTGATGTTGGTTGAGGGATAAATATTGGTCAGGACACTGGGGAGAACTCCCCTGCTCTTCTTCAAAATAGTGGCCGTGGGATCTTGAGAGGGGCAGACGGTGCCTCGGTTTAACGTCTCATCCGAAAGACGGCACCTCCGACAGTGCAGCACTCCCTCAGTACTTCACCGGGAGTGTCGGCCTGGATTATGGGCTCAAGTCTCTGGAGTGGGGCTCGAACCCTCAAACGTCTGACTCAGAGGCGAGACAGAATTATCCACTGAGCCACGGCTGACACCCTAATGGGAGTGTTTGATGGGACAGTGTGGAGGGAGCTTTACTCTGTATCTAACCCGTGCTGTACCTGCCCTGGGAGTGTTTGATGGGACAGTGTAGAGGGAGCTTTACTCTGTATCTAACCCGTGCTGTACCTGCCCTGGGAGTGTTTGATGGGACAGTGTAGAGGGAGCTTTACTCTGTATCTAACCCGTGCTGTACCTGCCCTGGGAGTGTTTGAAATGACAGTGTAGAGGGAGCTTTACTCTGGGGGTGTTTAAACCCAGGGTATGTTTGATTGCCCTAAACTCTCAGAATCTCACACTTACGGATTTTTCGTGCTGGGGACGATGTGCGGCTCAAACTGACCGTAGTTAAACGGCTGTTCAGTCATCAGGCGCTGGTACCTCTTGCCCTTTGTGTAGGCCTCCAGATCGGCCAATCGGCATGGCAACTCGTGGCCAGTCAGGGAGCATCTCACCTTAAACACAGACACAAAGAAACTTTAAAATTAGATGAAAATATTCCAAGTATTTATTCGATCTCAACTTTGAAGGTTAACGAGCCAGCTTGGCTCAGTTGGTTCCACTCTGACCTCTGGCTCAGGGCCCCACTCCTGCGGTGTCAGAGGTCGCGTTCCCCTGGCAGGCGGATGTTAAAGATCCCATAATCGGCTTCACTGGGAGACGGGCAGGGGCTTTCTCCCCATGTCCTGGCCCAACATTCCTCCCTCAACCAGCAGCACAATGATTGGTCAATGTCGACACGACGAGATCCTCTCTCTCTCTCTCTCTCTCTTTCCGTCTCTCCCGCGTTCCCAGAAGGCAGACTGATAAATGGTCTGGAGAGGAGAGGCCAACCGCAAACCAATGAATTGGTTCATTTTCTGTGAGGTAAATGACTGAGAATGACGTTCTGTTGGTTGGATTCCGATCCTGTTCCCTATCGCCTCGTCGCACCAAGGAGAATACAGAACTTCATCACTCCCTCCGTCCACAGGCTCACGATCACAATCCAACCGGCACAAGCTTTTTTTTGGGGTTCATTGTGGGGATGCGGGCATCGCTGGCGAGGCCGGCATTTATTGCCCATCCCCCAGTCGCCCTGAGAAGGTGGTGGTGGTGAGCTGCCGCCTTCTTAAACCGCTGGTAGCAGGTTCGATACAACTGAGGAGTCACTTCAGAGGGCAGTTAAGAGTCAACCATGTTGGTGTGGGGACTGGAGTCACATATAGGCCCAGACCGGGTAAGGACGGCAGGTTTCCTTCCCTAAAGGACATCAGTGAACCAGTTGGATTTTTACGACAATCCGACAACTTTTACTGAGACCAGATTTTTATTCCCAGATTTTCTAAACTGAATTCAAATTCTCAAATTGTCCACAGTGGGATTTGAACTCACGATCTCTGGATTACTGGTCCAGTAACTGGTCCGTCCTCTCAGGTGGATGTAAAAGACCCACGGCCGCTATTTTGAAGAAGAGCAGGGGAGTTCACCCCGGTGTCCTGGGCCAATCCCTCATCCAACATCATTAAAACAGATTGTCTGGTCATCATCACATTGCTGTTTGTGGGATCTTGCTGTGCGCAAATTGGCTGCTGCGTTTCCTACATTACAACAGTGACTACACTTAAAGAATACTTTATTGGCTGTGAAACGCTTTGAGACGTCCTGAGGTCACAAAAGTCGCTATAGAAATGCAAGTTCTTGCTTCCTTTCTTAACATCACCACCACACGACCGTACCCCGATTATTGGCCACAAACGTTCGTGCTTTAACCCGGAGTCTCCCTCGAGTGGACGAGGCTGGTTACCCCAGACGACTCCGATAACGCGAGAAACACAAGATGTTAAAGGCAGCACCTCAAGTGGATGAGGCCATTAAAGCAGCTAATAGAATACTGGGGGGTAACTAACCAGGGGGGGGGGCCAGGGGAGGGGAGGGGTATTTAAAGGGGCCGGGGGGGTAACTAACCAGGGGGTATCTAAAGGGGGGCCGGGGGAGGGGCAATTTAAAGGGGTCCCGGGGGGAGGGGCATTTAAAGGGGACCCGGGGGGGGAGGGGCATTTAAAGGGGACCCGGGGGGGGAGGGGCATTTAAAGGGGACCCGGGGGGGAGGGGCATTTAAAGGGGACCCGGGGGGGGAGGGGCATTTAAAGGGGACCCGGGGGGGGAGGGGCATTTAAAGGGGACCCGGGGGGGAGGGGCATTTAAAGGGGACCCGGGGGGGGAGGGGCATTTAAAGGGGACCCGGGGGGGAGGGGCATTTAAAGGGGACCCGGGGGGGGAGGGGCATTTAAAGGGGACCCGGGGGGGGAGGGGCATTTAAAGGGGACCCGGGGGGGGAGGGGCATTTAAAGGGGACCCGGGGGGGGAGGGGCATTTAAAGGGGACCCGGGGGGGGAGGGGCATTTAAAGGGGACCCGGGGGGGAGGGGCATTTAAAGGGGACCCGGGGGGAGGGGCATTTAAAGGGGACCCGGGGGAGGGGCATTTAAAGGGGGCCAGGGGGGAGGGGCATTTAAAGGGGGCCCGGGGGGAGGGGCATTTAAAGGGGCCCGGGGGGAGGGGCATTTAAAGGGGCCCGGGGGGAGGGGCATTTAAAGAGGGCCCGGGGGGAGGGGCATTTAAAGGGGGCCCGGGGGGGAGGGGCATTTAAAGAGGGCCCAGGGGGGAGGGGCATTTAAAGGGGGCCGGGGGCATTTAAAGGGGGCCCGGGGGGGGTATTTAAAGGGGCCCGGGGGGAGGGGCATTTAAAGAGGGCCCGGGGGGAGGGGCATTTAAAGGGGGCCCGGGGGGGAGGGGCATTTAAAGAGGGCCCAGGGGGGAGGGGCATTTAAAGGGGGCCGGGGGCATTTAAAGGGGGCCCGGGGGGGGTATTTAAAGGGGCCCGGGGGGTATTTAAAGGGGCCCGGGGGGTATTTAAAGGGGCCCGGGGGGTATTTAAAGGGGCCCGGGGGGGTATTTAAAGGGGCCCGGGGGGTATTTAAAGGGGCCCGGGGGGTATTTAAAGGGGCCCGGGGGAGGGGCATTTAAAGGGGGCCAGGGGGGAGGGGCATTTAAAGGGGGCCCGGGGGGAGGGGCATTTAAAGGGGGCCCGGGGGGAGGGGCATTTAAAGGGGGCCCGGGGGGAGGGGCATTTAAAGGGGCCCGGGGGGAGGGGCATTTAAAGGGGCCCGGGGGGAGGGGCATTTAAAGAGGGCCCGGGGGGGAGGGGCATTTAAAGGGGGCCCGGGGGGGAGGGGCATTTAAAGAGGGCCCAGGGGGGAGGGGCATTTAAAGGGGGCCGGGGGCATTTAAAGGGGGCCCGGGGGGGGTATTTAAAGGGGCCCGGGGGGGGTATTTAAAGGGGCCCGGGGGGGGTATTTAAAGGGGCCCGGGGGGTATTTAAAGGGGCCCGGGGGGTATTTAAAGGGGCCCGGGGGGTATTTAAAGGGGCCCGGGGGGTATTTAAAGGGGCCCGGGGGGTATTTAAAGGGGCCCGGGGGGTATTTAAAGGGGCCCGGGGGAGGGGCATTTAAAGGGGGCCAGGGGGGAGGGGCATTTAAAGGGGGCCCGGGGGGAGGGGCATTTAAAGGGGGCCCGGGGGGAGGGGCATTTAAAGGGGGCCCGGGGGGAGGGGCATTTAAAGGGGGCCCGGGGGGAGGGGCATTTAAAGGGGCCCGGGGGGAGGGGCATTTAAAGGGGCCCGGGGGGAGGGGCATTTAAAGAGGGCCCGGGGGGGAGGGGCATTTAAAGGGGGCCCGGGGGGGAGGGGCATTTAAAGGGGGCCCGGGGGGGAGGGGCATTTAAAGAGGGCCCAGGGGGGAGGGGCATTTAAAGGGGGCCGGGGGCATTTAAAGGGGGCCCGGGGGGGGTATTTAAAGGGGCCCGGGGGGGGTATTTAAAGGGGCCCGGGGGGGGTATTTAAAGGGGCCCGGGGGGGGTATTTAAAGGGGCCCGGGGGGGGGTATTTAAAGGGGCCCGGGGGGTATTTAAAGGGGCCCGGGGGGTATTTAAAGGGGCCCGGGGGGGAGGGGCATTTAAAGAGGGCCCAGGGGGGAGGGGCATTTAAAGGGGGCCGGGGGCATTTAAAGGGGGCCCGGGGGGGGTATTTAAAGGGGCCCGGGGGGGGTATTTAAAGGGGCCCGGGGGGGGTATTTAAAGGGGCCCGGGGGGGGTATTTAAAGGGGCCCGGGGGGGGGTATTTAAAGGGGCCCGGGGGGTATTTAAAGGGGCCCGGGGGGTATTTAAAGGGGCCCGGGGGGTATTTAAAGGGGCCCGGGGGGTATTTAAAGGGGCCCGGGGGGTATTTAAAGGGGCCCGGGGGGTATTTAAAGGGGCCCGGGGGGTATTTAAAGGGGCCCGGGGGGGTATTTAAAGGGGCCCGGGGGGGTATTTAAAGGGGCCCGGGGGGGTATTTAAAGGGGCCCGGGGGGGTATTTAAAGGGGCCCGGGGGGGTATTTAAAGGGGCCCGGGGGGGTATTTAAAGGGGCCCGGGGGGGTATTTAAAGGGGCCCGGGGGGGTATTTAAAGGGGCCCGGGGGGGTATTTAAAGGGGCCCGGGGGGGTATTTAAAGGGGCCCGGGGGGGTATTTAAAGGGGCCCGGGGGGGTATTTAAAGGGGCCCGGGGGGGTATTTAAAGGGGCCCGGGGGGTATTTAAAGGGGCCCGGGGGGGGTATTTAAAGGGGCCCGGGGGGGTATTTAAAGGGGCCCGGGGGGGTATTTAAAGGGGCCCGGGGGGGGTATTTAAAGGGGCCCGGGGGGGTATTTAAAGGGGCCCGGGGGGGGTATTTAAAGGGGCCCGGGGGGGTATTTAAAGGGGCCCGGGGGAGTATTTAAAGGGGCCCGGGGGAGTATTTAAAGGGGCCCGGGGGAGTATTTAAAGGGGCCCGGGGGAGTATTTAAAGGGGCCCGGGGGAGTATTTAAAGGGGCCCGGGGGAGTATTTAAAGGGGCCGGGGGAGTATTTAAAGGGGCCGGGGGAGTATTTAAAGGGGCCCGGGGGAGTATTTAAAGGGGCCGGGGGAGTATTTAAAGGGGCCCGGGGGAGTATTTAAAGGGGCCCGGGGGAGTATTTAAAGGGGCCGGGGGGTATTTAAAGGCCTCTCCGCCTCGCACTCACCCGGTTGTTGTCGCAGGGCCGCAGCGCCGGGTGTTGCCGGAGGAAGGCGGCCAGGTCCGGGGACAGGGAGCCGGGGCTCGGGCTGGGCGGCGAGTCCATGGAGACGGCGCCGATCCGATTAGAATCGAAACCAGCGGCGATTTCCGGGTCAAACACGTGGGCCGCCAGGAGCCGGAAATAAACCCGGAAACACTTCCGGAATTTAAAAAAAAATTGACACAATCTGGGGGGGAGAAAATCTCCTTTTAATGTCTGAATTTTAATCAGTTTTCTCAAACCCCGGGGCCCAGGGTCAGGACCGCCGCCGCCGCCCCGGACACGGATCAGAAATGTGTTTTTAAAACATCGTTTGTTGCAGAAATCTCTTTGCAAAGTAAATGTCGAACTTCCGGTAAAATGGCGGATGTGAAACCGCCCTATCTCCACAACAGTGTGAGGTTTTTGCAGTGAATGGAGCCAGAGCAACATCTGGAATTCACTCTGCACAGTGAGATAGAATCCAAGAATCTTACAGCACACAAGGAGGCCATTCGGCCCATCGTGCCTGTGCTGGCTCTTTGAAAGAGCTATCCAATTAGTCCCACTCCCCTGCTCTTTCCCCATGGCCCTGCAAAATTTTCCCCTTCAAGTATTTATCCAATTCCCTTTTGAAAGTTATTATTGAATCTGCTTCCACCGCCCTTTCAGGCAGCGCGTTCCAGATCAGAACAACTTGCTGCGTAAAAAAGTTTTTCCTCATGTCGCCTTTGGTTCTTTTGCCAATCACCTTAAATCTATGTCCTCTGGTTCTTGACCCTTCCACCAATGGGAACAGTTTCTCTCTACCTACTCTGTCTAGACCCTTCATGATTTTGAACACCTCGATCAAATCTCCTCTCAACCGTCTCTGTTCCAAGGAGAACAATCCCAGCTTCTCCAGTCTATCCACGAAACTGAAGTCCCTCATCCCTGGAATCATTCTAGTGAATCTCTTCTGCACCTCCTCCAAGGCCTTCACATCCTTCCTAAAGTGCGGTGCCCAGAACTGGACACAATACTCCAGTTGTGGCTGAACCAGTGTTTTATAAAGGTTTATCATAACCTCCTTGCTTTTGAATTCTATGCCTTTATTTATAAAGCCCAGGATCCCCGTATGCTTTCTTAACCGCTTTCTCAACCTGCCCTGCCACCTTCAATGATTTGTGTACATATACCCCCAGATCCCTCTGTTCCTGTACCCCTTTTAGAATTGTACCCTTTAGTTTATATCTTGGTTTGGAAGATCAGGAAGTAGAATCAGTATAAGCAGAAAACACTGGGGGGAGTAGTTTATAGGCCTCCTAATAGTAGCTATGCCGTTGGACAGAGTATTAATCAAGAAATAATAGGAACTTGTAACAAAGGCAATGCAGTAATCATGGGGGAACTTTAATCTTCATACAGACTGGACAAAACAAATTGGCAAAAGTAGTTTGAAAAGTTCATGGAATGTGTTCGAGACAGTTTCCTAGAACAATACATCGTGGAACCAACGAGCAAACAGGCTATTTTAGATCTTGCCTTGTGTAATGAGACTGGGTTAATTAGTAATCTCATAGTAAGGGATCCTCAGGGGAAGAGTGATCATATGATAGAATTTCACATTGAGTTCAGGAGTGACATACTTAAGTCAGGAACTAGGGTCTTAAACTTAAATAAAGCCAATTATATAGGTATGAGGGGCAAGTTGGCTATGGGAGATTGGGAAATTAGATTAAGAGGTATGATGGTAGATAAGCAGTGGCAGACATTTAAAGAAATATTTCATAATTCTCAACCGAGCCGAGCGGAGGGAGCGTCCGATAAAAGGCGGGATTTCAGAGCGCTGAGAACAGCTGAGAGGAGCCGAGCCGAGCGGAGGGAGCGTCCGATAAAAGGCGGGATTTCAGAGCGCTGAGAACAGCTGAGAGGAGCCGAGCCGAGCGGAGGGAGCGTCCGATAAAAGGCGGGATTTCAGAGCGCTGAGAACAGCTGAGAGGAGCCGAGCCGAGCGGAGGGAGCGTCCGATAAAAGGCGGGATTTCAGAGCGCTGAGAACAGCTGAGAGGAGCCGAGCCGAGCGGAGGGAGCGTCCGATAAAAGGCGGAATTTCAGAGCGCTGAGAGGAGCCGAGCCGAGCGGAGGGAGCGTCCGATAAAAGGCGGGATTTCAGAGCGCTGAGAACAGCTGAGAGGAGCCGAGCCGAGCGGAGGGAGCGTCCGATAAAAGGCGGGATTTCAGAGCGCTGAGAACAGCTGAGAGGAGCCGAGCCGAGCGGAGGGAGCGTCCGATAAAAGGCGGGATTTCAGAGCGCTGAGAGGAGCCGAGCCGAGCGGAGGGAGCGTCCGATAAAAGGCGGGATTTCAGAGCGCTGAGAACAGCTGAGAGGAGCCGAGCCGAGCGGAGGGAGCGTCCGATAAAAGGCGGGATTTCAGAGCGCTGAGAACAGCTGAGAGGAGCCGAGCCGAGCGGAGGGAGCGTCCGATAAAAGGCGGGATTTCAGAGCGCTGAGAGGAGCCGAGCCCAGCGGAGGGAGCGTCCGATAAAAGGCGGGATTTCAGAGCGCTGAGAGGAGCCGAGCCGAGCGGAGGGAGCGTCCGATAAAAGGCGGGATTTCAGAGCGCTGAGAGGAGCCGAGCCGAGCGGAGGGAGCGTCCGATAAAAGGCGGGATTTCAGAGCGCTGAGAACAGCTGAGAGGAGCCGAGCGGAGGGAGCGTCCCATAAAAGGCGGGATTTCAGAGCGCTGAGAACAGCTGAGAGGAGCCGAGCCGAGCGGAGGGAGCGTCCGATAAAAGGCGGGATTTCAGAGCGCTGAGAGGAGCCGAGCCGAGCGGAGGGAGCGTCCGATAAAAGGCGGGATTTCAGAGCGCTGAGAACAGCTGAGAGGAGCCGAGCGGAGGGAGCGTCCGATAAAAGGCGGGATTTCAGAGCGCTGAGAACAGCTGAGAGGAGCCGAGCCGAGCGGAGGGAGCGTCCGATAAAAGGCGGGATTTCAGAGCGCTGAGAACAGCTGAGAGGAGCCGAGCCGAGCGGAGCTGCGACCGAGTTCGAAGTGACGTCAGGAATCAGATCGGGACGCGACACAGGGGAGGCACCTGATTGGTGAGTAGGTTCAGGTGAGTATTTCTCCTTATCTACAGTAACTGAAGTAAAAGGAAAGGGAAGGTCTGCAGGTCTTATAGGAAGTAGCGTTTATTTTTTAGTGAATCAAGGTCCCCAGTGTAGTTAACATTCTCTAAATTGAGAACAATTTAAAGGAGTAAACTGCTTAAAGGGAGTGGTAAGTAGTTTTTCTTTCCTTTTTTTTTCTCTTGACATTGTAGTTGTTCTTAAGCTAATTTAAGGGTTAAGTCATGGCAGGAGATCCCAGGGCCGTGTCATGTTCCTCTTGTGGGATGTGGGAATTCAGGGCTCCTTCCTGTATCCCTGATTCCTTCACCTGCGGGAAGTGTGTCCAGCTGCAGCTATTGTTTGACCGCTTGACGGCTCTGGAGCTGCGGATGGACTCACTTTGGAGCATCCGCGATGCTGAGAAAGTCGTGGATAGCACGTTCAGTGAGTTGGTCACACCGCAGATAAAAATTACTGAGGGAGATAGTGAATGGGTGACCAACAGACAGAGGAAGAGTAGGAAGGCAGTGCAGGGGTCCCCTGCGGTCATCTCCCTCCAAAACAGGTATACCGTTTTGGATACTGTTGGCGGAGATGGCTCACCAGGGGAAGGTGGCAGTGGCCAGGTTCATGGCACCGTGGCTGGCTCTGCTGCACAGGAGGGCAGGAAAAAGAGTGGCAGAGCTATAGTGATAGGGGACTCGATTGTAAGGGGAATAGACAGGCGTTTCTGCGGACGCAACCGAGACTCCAGGATGGTATGTTGCCTCCCTGGTGCAAGGGTCAAGGATGTCTCGGAGCGGCTGCAGGACATTCTGGAGGGGGAGGGTGAACAGCCAGTTGTCGTGGTGCATATAGGCACCAACGATATAGGTAAAAAACAGGATGAGGTCCTACAAGCTGAATTTAGGGAGTTAGGAGTTAAACTAAAGAGTAGGACCTCAAAGGTAGTAATCTCAGGATTGCTACCAGTGCCACGGGCTAGTCAGAGTAGGAATGACAGGATAGCTAAGATGAATACGTGGCTTGAGAGATGGTGCAAGAGGGAGGGATTCAAATTCCTGGGACATTGGAACCGGTTCTGGGGGAGGTGGGACCAGTACAAATTGGACGGTCTGCATCTGGGCAGGACTGGAACCAATGTCCTAGGGGGAGTGTTTGCTAGTGCTGTTGGGGAGGGTTTAAACTAATGTGGCAGGGGGATGGGAACCGATGCAGGAAGTCAGTGGGAAATAAAGTGGTGACAGAAACAAAAGGCAGTAAGGGAGAGTGTACAGAACATGACCGGACAGATGGTCTGAGAAAGCAGGGCAAAGACCAAGGGAAGTCTAGATTAAACTGCATTTATTTCAATGCAAGAAGTCTGATGGGCAAGGCAGATGAACTCAGGGCATGGATGGGTACATGGGACTGGGATGTTATAGCTATTACTGAAACATGGCTAAGGGAGGGGCAGGACTGGCAGCTCAATGTTCCAGGGTACAGATGCTATAGGAAAGATAGAGCAGGAGGTAAGAGAGGAGGGGGAGTTGCGTTCTTGATTAGGGAGAACATCACGGCAGTAGTGAGAGGGGATATATCCGAGGGTTCGCCCACTGAGTCCATATGGGTAGAACTGAAAAATAAGAAGGGAGAGATCACTTTGATAGGATTGTACTACAGACCCCCAAATAGTCAACGGGAAATTGAGGAGCAAATATGTAAGGATATTACAGACAGCTGCAAGAAAAATAGGGTGGTAATAGTAGGGGACTTTAACTTTCCCAACATTGACTGGGACAGCCATAGCATTAGGGGCTTGGATGGAGAGAAATTTGTTGAGTGTATTCAGGAGGAATTTCTCATTCAGTATGTGGATGGCCCGACTAGAGAGGGGGCAAAACTTGACCTCCTCTTGGGAAATAAGGAAGGGCAGGTGACAGAAGTGTTAGTGAGGGATCACTTTGGGACCAGTGATCATAATTCCATTAGTTTTAAGATAGCTATGGAGAAGGATAGGTCTGGCCCAAAAGTTAAAATTCTAAATTGGGGAAAGGCCAATTTTGATGGTATTAGACAGGAACTTTCAGAAGTTGATTGGGAGAGTCTGTTGGCAGGCAAAGGGACGTCTGGTAAGTGGGAGGCTTTCAAAAGTGTGTTAACCAGGGTTCAGTGTAAGCACATTCCTTATAAAGTGAAGGGCAAGGCTGGTAGAAGTAGGGAACCTTGGATGACTCGGGAGATTGAGGCACTAGTCAAAAATAAGAAGGAGGCATATGACATGCATAGGCAGCTGGGATCAAGTGGATCCCTTGAAGAGTATAGAGATTGCCGGAGTAGAGTTAAGAGAGAAATCAGGAGGGCAAAAAGGGGATATGAGATTGCTTTGGCAGATCAGGCAAAGGTGAATCCAAAGAGCTTCTACAAATACATAAAGGGCAAAAGGGTAACTAGGGAGAGAGTAGGGCCTCTTAAGGATCAACAAGGTCATCTATGTGCGGAACCACAAGAGATGGGTGAGATCCTAAATGAATATTTCACATCGGTATTTACGGTTGAGAAAGGCATGGATGTTAGGGAACTTGGGGAAATAAATAGTGATGTCTTGAGGAGTGTACATATTACAGAGAGGGAGGTGCTGGAAGTCTTAACGCGCATCAAGGTAGATAAATCTCCGGGACCTGATGAAGTGTATCCCAGGACGTTATGGGAGGTTAGGGAGGAAATTGCGGGTCCCCGAGCAGAGATATTTGAATCATCCACCGCTACAGGTGAGGTGCCTGAAGATTGGAGGGTAGCAAATGTTGTGCCTTTGTTTAAGAAGGGCGGCAGGGAAAAGCCTGGGAACTACAGACCAGTGAGCCTGACATCTGTAGTGGGTAAGTTGTTAGAGGGTATTCTGAGGGACAGAATCTACAGGCATTTGGAGAGGCAGGGACTAATTAGGAACAGTCAGCATGGTTTTGTGAGAGGAAAATCATGTCTCACGAATTTGATTGAGTTTTTTGAAGGGGTAACCAAGAAGATAGATGAGGGCTGTGCAGTAGACGTGGTCTACATGGACTTCAGCAAAGCATTTGACAAGGTACCGCATGGTAGGTTGTTACATAAGGTTAAATCTCATGGGATCCAAGGTGAGGTAGCCAATTGGATACAAAATTGGCTTGACGACAGAAGACAGAGGGTGGTTGTCGAGAGTTGTTTTTCAAACTGGATGCCTGTGTCCAGCGGTGTGCCTCAGGGATCGGTGCTGGGTCCGCTGTTATTTGTTATTTATATTAATGATTTGGATGAGAATTTAGGAGGCATGGTTAGTAAGTTTGCAGATGACACCAAGATTGGTGGCATTGTGGACAGTGAAGAAGGTTATCTAGGATTGCAACGGGATCTTGATAAATTGGGCCAGTGGGCCGATGAATGGCAGATGGAGTTTAATTTAGATAAATGTGAGGTGATGCATTTTGGTAGATCGAATCGGGCCAGGACCTACTCCGTTAATGGTAGGGCGTTGGGGAGAGTTATAGAACAAAGAGATCTAGGAGTACAGATTCATAGCTCCTTGAAAGTGGAGTCACAGGTGGATAGGGTGGTGAAGAAGGCATTCAGCATGCTTGGTTTCATTGGTCAGAACATTGAATGCAGGAGTTGGGATGTCTTGTTGAAGTTGTACAGGGCATTGGTGAGGCCACACTTGGAGTACTGTGTACAGTTCTGGTCACCCTATTATAGAAAGGATATTATTAAACTAGAAAGAGTGCAGAAAAGATTTACTAGGATGCTACCGGGACTTGATGGTTTGACTTACAGGGAGAGGTTAGACAGACAGGGACTTTATTCCCTGGAGAGTAGGAGGTTAAGGGGTGATCTTATAGAAGTCTATAAAATAATGAGGGGCATAGATAAGGTCGATAGTCAAAATCTTTTCCCAAAGGTAGGGGAGTCTATAACGAGGGGGCACAGATTTAAGGTGAGAGGGGAGAGATACAAAAGGATCCAGAGGGGCAATTTTTTCACTCAAAGGGTGGTGAGTGTCTGGAACGAGCTGCCAGAGGCAGTAGTAGAGGCGGGTACAATTTTGTCTTTTAAAAAGCATTTGGACAGTTACATGGGGAAGATGGGTATCGAGGGATATGGGCCAAGTGCAGGCAATTGGGACTAGCTTAGTGGTATAAACTGGGCGACATGGACATGTTGGGCCGAAGGGCCTGTTTCCATGTTGTAACTTCTATGATTCTATGATTCTATGAATATACATTCCATTGAGAAATAACAACTCCACGGGAAAAGTGATCCATCCATGGCTAACTAAAGAAGTTAAAGATAGCATTAGATTAAACAAAGAGGCTTATAACGTGGCCAAGAACAGTAGTAAGGCTGAGGATTGGGAGAGTTTTAGAAACCAGCAAAGGATAACCAAAAAATTGATAAAAAGGGAGAAAATAGAATATGAAAGTAAACTAGCATGAAATACAAAAACAGATTGTAACAATTTCTACAAGTATGTAAACAGGAAGAGAGTAGTGAAAGTAAACGTTGGTCCCTTAGAGGCAGGAACAGGAGAAATTATAATGGGGAATAAGGAAATGGCAGAGACGTTAAACAAATATTTTGTATCTGTCTTCACAGTAGAAGACACAAAAGCAAACCAGAAATAGTGGGGAACCAAGGGGTAAATGAGAGTGAGGAACTTAAAATAATTAATATCAGTAAAAAAAATACTGGAGAAATTAATGGGAATAAAAGCTGATAAATCCCCTGGATCTGATGACCTACATCCTAGGGTTCTAAAAGAGGTGGCTGCAGAGATAGTGGATGCATTGGTTCTGATCTTCCAAAATTCCCTAGATTGGAAGGTAGCAAATGTAACCCCGCTATTCAAGAAAGGAGGGAGAGAGAAAACAGGGAACTACAGGCCAGTGAGCCTGACATCAGTCGTCAGGAAAATGCTGGAATCCATTATTAAGGAAGTGGTAACAGGGCACTGAGAAAATCATAATATGATTAGGCAGAGTCAACATGGTTTTATGAAAGGGAAATCGTGTTTGACAAATTTATTAGTGTTTTTTGAGGATGTAACTAGCAGGGTAGATAAAGGGGAAGGCATTCGATAAGGTGCCACATAAAAGGTTGTTACGTAAGATCATAGAATCATAGAAATTTATGGCGCAGAAGGAGGCCATTCGGCCCATTGTGTCTGTGCCGGCCCAAAAAGAGCCACCCAGCCTAATCCCACTTTCCAGCACTTGGTCCATGGCCCTGTGGGTTACAGCACTTCAGGTGCACATCCAGGTACTTTTTAAATGAGTTGAGGGTTTCTGCCTCTCCCACCCTCTCAGGCAGTGAGTTCCACCACCCTCTGGGTGAAAACATTTCTCCTCAGCTCCCCTCTAATCCTTCTACCAATTACTTTAAATCTATGCCCCCTGGTCACTGACCCCTCTACTCAGGGAAATAGGTCCTCCCTATCCACTCTATCTAGTCCCATCATAATTTTATATACCTCAATTAAATCTCCCCTTAGCCTCCTTTGTTCCAAAGAAAACAACCCCAGCCTATCCAATCTTTCCTCATAGCTAAAATTCTCCAGCCCTGGCAACATCCTCGTAAATCTCCTCTGCACCCTCTCTAGTGCAATCACATCCTTCCTGTAATGTGGTGACCAGAACTGTACGCAGTACTCAAGTTGTGGCCTAACTAGTGTTTCATGCAGTTGTAGCATAACCTCCCTGCTCTTATATTCTATGCCTTGGCTAATAAAGGAAAATATCCCATATGCCTTCTTAACCACCTTATCTACCTGTCCTGCTACCTTCAGGGATCTGTGGACATGCACTCCAAGGTCCCTCTGTTTCTCTACACCTCTCAGTAACCTCCCATTTATTGTGTATTCCCTTGCCTTGTTTGCCCTCTCCAAATGCATTACCTCACACTTCTCCGGATTGAATTCCATTTGCCACTTTTCTGCCCACCTGACCAGTCCATTGATATCTTCCTGCAGTCCACAGCTTTCTTCCTCACTATCAACCACATGGCCAATTTTGTATCATCTGCAAACTTCTTAATCACGCCCCCTACATTTAGGTCTAAATCATTAATATATATCACAAAAAGCAAGGGACCGAGTACTGAGCCCTGTGGAACTCCACTGGAAACAGCCTTCCAGTCACAAAAACACCCGTCGACTATTACCCTTTGCTTTCTGCCACTGAGTGAATTTTGGATCCAACTTGCCACTCTCCCTTGGATCCCATGGGCTTTTATTTTTCTGACCAGTCTGCCACGTGGGACCTTGTCAAAAGCCTTGTTAAAACCATGTAGACTACATCAAACGCACTACCCTGATGAACCCTCCTTGTTAGTTCCTCAAAAAATTCAATCAAGTTAGTCAGACACGACCTTCCCTTAACAAATCCACGCTGACTGTCCTTGATTAATCCGTGCCTTTCTAAATGATGATTTATGCTGTCCCTCAGAATTGATTCCAGTAATTTGCCCACTACCGAGGTTAGACTGACTGGCCTGTAATTACTCAGTCTATCCCTTTCTCTCTTTTTAAACAACGGTACAATGTTAGCAGCCCTCCAATCCTCCAGCACCACGCCTGTATCCAGGGAGGATTGGGAAATGATGGTCAGAGCCTCCGCTATTTCCTCCCTTGCTTCTCTTAACAGCCTGGGATACATTTCATCCGGGCCTGGCGATAAGGGCTCATGGGGTTGGGGGTAATATATTAGCATGGATAGAGGATTGGTTAACGGACAGAAAACAGAGAGTAGGGATAAACGGGTCATTCTCAGGTTGTCAGGCTGTAACTAGTGGGGTACCGCAAGGATCAGTGCTTGGGCCTCAGCTATTTACAATCTATATTAATGAATCAGATGAAGGGACCGAGTGTAATGTATCCAAGTTTACTGATGATACAAAGCTAGATGGGAAAGTAAGCTGTGAGGAAGACACACAGAGTCTGCAAAGGGATATAGACAGGTTAAGTGAGTGGGCAAGAAGGTGGCAGATGGAGTATAATGTGGGGAAATGTGAGATTATTCACTTTGGTAGGAAAAATAGAGAAACAGAATATTTTTTAAATGGTGAGAA
This sequence comes from Heptranchias perlo, assembly GCF_035084215.1. Lineage (NCBI taxonomy): Eukaryota > Metazoa > Chordata > Chondrichthyes > Hexanchiformes > Hexanchidae > Heptranchias > Heptranchias perlo. The sequence continues at coordinate 35,575,077 of NC_090355.1, read as the reverse complement.
ACTATTAAATGTTGGTGTCCAGAGAGACTTGGGTGCCCTGGTACAAGAAACACAAACAGTTAGCATGCAGGTACAGCAAGCAATTCGGAAAGTAAATGGCATGTTGGCCTTTAATACAAGGGGGTTGGAGTACAAGAGTAAGGAAGTCTTACTGCAATTGTACAGGGCTTTAGTGAGACCTCACCTGGAGTACTGTGTACAGTTTTGGTCTCCTTATCTAAGGAAGGATATACTCGCCTTAGAGGCGGTGCAACAAGGGTTCACTAGATTAATTCCTGGGATGAGAGGGTTGTCCTATGAGGAGGTTGAGTAGAATAGGCCTATACTCTCTGGAGTTTAGAAGAATGAGAGGTGATCTCATTGAAACACATAAAATTCTTAGAAGGCTTTACAGGGTAGATGCTGAGAGGCCGTTTCCCCTGGCTGGAGAGTCTAGAACTAGGGGGTCGATAAGGGGTCAGCCACTTTGGACCGAGCTGAGGAGGAATTTCTTCACCCAGAGGGTTGTGAATCTTTGGAATTCTTTACACCCAGGGCTGTGGATGCTAAGTCGTTGAATATATTCAAGACTGAGATCGATTAGATTTTTGGACTCTCGGGGAATCAAGGGACATGGGGATCGGGCAGGAAAGTGGAGTTGAGGTCGAAGATCAGCCATGATCTGATTGAATGGCGGAGCAGGCTCGAGGGGCCGAATGGCCTACTCCTGCTCCTATTTCTTATGTTCTTATTCTAGTAAATCTCCTCTGCACCCTTTCCAAGGCCTTGACATCCTTCTTAAAGAGCAGTTCCCAGAATTGGCCACAGTACTCCAGCTGAGGCCTAACCGGTGATTTATACATAAAGAGGCCACATAATAAAACCAAAAATCAGTGAAAGCTGACAAGTCTGGTCGATTCCAGAAAATGCAGGTTATTTCTTTGCAATTCCTGAGTTTAAGTCCCTCGCCCCTCCCCATCTCTGTAAACTCCTCCAACTCCCTCAAACTCTCCTTTCCTCCAATTCTGGCCTCTTGTCCATCCCCCCTTCCCTTGGCTCCACCATTGGCGGCCGTGCCTTCAGCTGCCTGGGCCCTAAGCTCTGGAATTCCCTCCCTAAACCTCTCTGCCTCTCTCTCCTCCTTTAAGGCCCAACTTAAAACCTCCCTCTTTGACCATCCTTTTGGTCACCTGTCCTAATATCTGCTTCTTTTGTTAGGTGGCCATCTTTCTCCTTACACCTTGGGACATTTTTTTTAGTGGCAAGTTGTTGTTGTAATCAATAACTGCTGGGAAAGAAAGATCTTGCATTTCTATAGCGCCTTTCACAACCACGGGACGTCCCAAAGCCCTTCACAGCCGATGAAGTACTTTTGAAGTGTAGTCACTGTTGTAATGTAGGCAACGTAGCAGCCAATTTGCGCACAGCAAGATCCCACAAACAGCAAGGAGATAATGAGCAGATAATCTGTTTTTTAGTGATATTGATTGAGGGATAAATATTGACCCCAGGTCACCGGGGAGAACTCCTCCTGCTCTTCTTCGAAATAGTGGCCGTGGGATACCTGGTACCTGGACCTGCACCTAAAGTGCTTAAGCTGCAGGGCCATGGACCGGGTGCTGGAAGGTGGGATTAGAATGGGCACCTGGTTGTTCTTCGAGCCGGCGCAGACACGATGGGCCGAATGGCCCCCTTCTGTGCTGTATCTTTTCTATGGTTCTGATGTTCTATGGATCTTTAACATGCACCTGAGAGGGCAGTTTAACGTCTCATCCGAAAGATGGCACCTCCGGCAGTGCGGCACTCCCTCGGTACTGACCCTCCGACAGTGCGGCGCTCCCTCAGTACTGACCCTCCGACAGTGCGGCGCTCCCTCGGTACTGACCCTCCGACAGTGCGGCGCTCCCTCAGTACTGACCCTCCGACAGTGCGGCGCTCCCTCAGTACTGACCCTCCGACAGTGCGGTGCTCCCTCAGTACTGACCCTCCGACAGTGCGGCGCTCCCTCAGTACTGACCCTCCGGCAGTGCGGCGCTCCCTCGGTACTGACCCTCCGACAGTGCGGCGCTCCCTCGGTACTGCCCCTCCGACAGTGCGGCACTCCCTTGGTACTGACCCACCGACAGTGCGGCGCTCCCTCGGTACTGACCCTCCGACAGTGCGGCCCTCCCTCGGTACTGACCCTCCGACAGTGCGGCGCTCCCTCAGTACTGACCCTCCGACAGTGCGGCGCTCCCTCAGTACTGACCCTCCGACAGTGCGGCGCTCCCTCAGTACTGACCCTCCGACAGTGCGGCGCTCCCTCAGTACTGACCCTCCGACAGTGCGGCGCTCCCTCAGTACTGACCCTCCGACAGTGCGGCGCTCCCTCGGTACTGACCCTCCAACAGTGCGGCGCTCCCTCGGTACTGACCCTCCGACAGTGTGGCGCTCCCTCAGTACTGACCCTCCGACAGTGCGGCGCTCCCTCAGTACTGACCCTCCGACAGTGCGGCGCTCCCTCGGTACTGACCCTCCGACAGTGCGGCGCTCCCTCGGTACTGCCCCTCCGACAGTGCGGCACTCCCTTGGTACTGACCCACCGACAGTGCGGCGCTCCCTCGGTACTGACCCTCCGACAGTGCGGCGCTCCCTCAGTACTGACCCTCCGACAGTGCGGCGCTCCCTCAGTACTGACCCTCCGACAGTGCGGCGCTCCCTCAGTACTGACCCTCCGACAGTGCGGCGCTCCCTCAGTACTGACCCTCCGACAGTGCGGCGCTCCCTCGGTACTGACCCTCCGACAGTGCGGCGCTCCCTCGGTACTGCCCCTCCGACAGTGCGGCACTCCCTTGGTACTGACCCACCGACAGTGCGGCGCTCCCTCGGTACTGACCCTCCGACAGTGCGGCCCTCCCTCGGTACTGACCCTCCGACAGTGCGGCGCTCCCTCAGTACTGACCCTCCGACAGTGCGGCGCTCCCTCAGTACTGACCCTCCGACAGTGCGGCGCTCCCTCAGTACTGACCCTCCGACAGTGCGGCGCTCCCTCGGTACTGACCCTCCGACAGTGCGGCGCTCCCTCAGTACTGACCCTCCGACAGTGCGGCGCTCCCTCAGTACTGACCCTCCGACAGTGCGGCGCTCCCTCAGTACTGACCCTCCGGCAGTGCGGCGCTCCCTCGGTACTGACCCTCCGACAGTGCGGCGCTCCCTCGGTACTGCCCCTCCGACAGTGCGGCGCTCCCTCGGTACTGACCCACTGACAGTGCGGCGCTCCCTCGGTACTGACCCTCCGACAGTGCGGCGCTCCCTCGGTACTGACCCTCCGACAGTGCGGCGCTCCCTCGGTACTGACCCACGGACAGTGCGGCGCTCCCTCGGTACTGACCCTCCGACAGTGCGGCGCTCCCTCGGTACTGACCCTCCGACAGTGCGGCGCTCCCTCGGTACTGACCCTCCGACAGTGCGGCGCTCCCTCAGTACTGTGCAGGGAGTGTCAGTCTGGATATGGGCTCAAGTCTTTGGAGTTGGACCTAAACCTCCAACCTTCTGAATCAGAGGGGAGAGTGCTGCCACCGAGCCACAGCTGGCCACAGGTAAGTCCAGTACAGGTGAGTGTTTCCCCCTCTTATCCCTCTGCTACCCGTAGTTTATGGAACGGCTCCCACCTTTCAGGAAAATCATGCTTTAAGTTACTGAATCACATTGATTCCTGGGATGGCAGGACTGACGTATGAGGAGGGATTGGGTCGACTAGGCCTATATTCTCTAGAGTTTAGAAGAATGAGAGGTGATCTCATCGAAACATATAAAATTCTAACAGGACTAGACAGACTAGATGCAGGGAGGATGTTCCCGATGGCTGGGGAGTCCAGAACCAGGGGTCACAGTCTCAGGATACGGGGCGCGCCATTTAGAACCGAGATGAGGAGAAATTTCTTCACTCAGAGGGTGGTGAACCTGTGGAATTCTCTACCACAGAAGGCAGTGGAGGCCAAGTCATTAGATGTATTCAAGAAGGAGATAGATATATTTCTTAATGCTAAAGGGATCAAGGGATATGGGGAAAAAGCGGGAACAGGGTACTGAGTTAGACGATCAGCCACGATCATTGTGAATGGCGGGGCAGGCCCGACAGGCCGAATGGCCGGCTCTTGCTCCTATTTTCTATGATTCTACATCCCAAAGGGAGGGAGGTGACAATTCCAGGGGGGGAAAGGGCGGGGTCAGCTGTGAGCCAGAGACGGTCAACGTCCTTTCCGATCAGGGAGACTGTTCGAAGGCTGTCGATCTGCAAACAAGGCAGGTTCACAGAAACAGGCTGCAATCCTGGATTGGAGCAAGAGATGGCAGCAAGGGCCAGGAAACTGAGGAACGGCAGAGACGGCAACCAGCAGGCCGGAGGATCGAGGATGTCAGCGGTTTAACACAGCGGCTCCTCCTCGGGGGGGGGCGGGGGGGACACTCAGGCACCGTACTCCAGGGGGTTTTATAAAGGGAGGGGGGACACGTGCTTCGAGCAGGAACTGCGGGACTGGGGAAGGAGACGGTCAGGGTGACGAGTCTGTGTATAATTTAGAATTGTTCAGACTTCTCACTGATTGGCCCCTTTCTCTCCCCCTCATGCTCAGTGGGGTTTGTGATCTAATCGAGGTGTTTAAGATGATTAAAGGATTTGATAGGGTCGATAGAGAGAAACTATTTCCTCTGGTGGGGGGAGTCCAGAACAAGGGGGCAGAACCTTAAAATTAGAGCCCGGCCGTTCAGGGGTGATGTCAGGAAGCACTTCATCACACAAAGGGGAGTGGGAATCTGGAACTCTCTCCCCCCAAAAAGCTGTTGAGGCCGGGGGTCAATTGCTGTTTGTGGGATCTTGCTGTGCGCAAATTGACCGTCGCGTTTCCGACATTACAACAGTGACCACACTTCAGAAAAGTACTTGATTGGCTGTAAAGCGCTTTGGGACGCCCTGAAATGTGCTTTATAGTGGCAGGTCCGTTCTCGATAAAAGCGCTCGTAGTTTTGGGTGTTGAACCGTGGAGGGAAGTGAGTCTGTGACATTTAAAAGGGTTTCGATTAACTGCCGTTCAGTCACTAACCCGAGGCTCGGTGTGAGTTTGAACACCGGCCTGGAGATGGCTTCCAACCAGAAGGGAAATGTTTTTGGGAGTTGAGCTGAGGGCCGGTTTGTGTTTACGGAATTCCAGGCTGGTCCCGAGGAACAAAAAATAAAGGGAAAGGGTGAAATAACAGAGGCTGGTTTGTCCCAGCCCTTATCTCGGTATAAAACCTACTCCTGAACGCTCGACAGCTTCCTGAACACCAAGGTCCAGACTGCTCGGGCTCTGAGAGGCTATTTACCTTGGAGGAATGGCTAGACCTCGCCCCCAGGGTCTGATCCCCGAGCTGTCTGCCGTCTGCCCTCAATTGTTCACCTGTTTCCACGGGCACTGTGTTCTCTGGCAGTCGGCACTTTCTAAGCTTCTGTTTTTCCCAACACAAAAACACAAAGAGTTTGAGAAAAATTTCACATCCAAATGTTACCATTTGCGCCAACTCTCACTGGGGTACGGGTCCCACAGACACTGACTCTCACTGGGGTACGGGTCCCACAGACACTGACTCTCACTGGGGTACAGGTCCCACAGACACTGACTCTCACTGGGGTACGGGCCCCACAGACACTGACTCTCGCTGGGGTACGGGTCCCACAGACACTGACTCTCACTGGGGTACGGGCCCCACAGACACTGACTCTCACTGGGGTACGGGCCCCACAGACACTGACTCTCACTGGGGTACGGGCCCCACAGACACTGACTCTCACTGGGGTACGGGCCCCACAGACACTGACTCTCACTGGGGTACGGGCCCCACAGACACTGACTCTCACTGGGGTACGGGCCCCACAGACACTGACTCTCACTGGGGTACGGGTCCCACAGACACTGACTCTCACTGGGGTACGGGTTCCACAGACACTGACTCTCACTGGGGTACGGGCCCCACAGACACTGACTCTCACTGGGGTACGGGCCCCACAGACAATGACTCTCACTGGGGTACAGGTCCCACAGACACTGACTCTCACTGGGGTACGGGTCCGACAGACACTGACTCTCACTGGGGTACGGGTCCCACAGACACTGACTCTCACTGGGGTACAGGTTCCACAGACACTGACTCTCACTGGGGTACGGGTCACACAGACACTGACTCTCACTGGGGTACGGGCCCCACAGACACTGACTCTCACTGGGGTACGGGTTCCACAGACACTGACTCTCACTGGGGTACGGGTTCCACAGACACTGACTCTCACTGGGGTACGGGTTCTAAAAACACTGACTCTCACTGGGGTACGGGTCCCACAGACACTGACTCTCACTGGGGTACGGGTCCCACAGACACTGACTCTCACTGGGGTACGGGTCCCACAGACACTGACTCTCACTGGGGTACGGGTCCCACAGACACTGACTCTCACTGGGGTACGGGCCCCACAGACACTGACTCTCACTGGGGTACAGGTTCCACAGACACTGACTCTCACTGGGGTACGGGTCCCACAGACACTGACTCTCACTGGGGTACGGGCCCCACAGACACTGACTCTCACTGGGGTACGGGTTCCACAGACACTGACTCTCACTGGGGTACGGGTCCCACAGACACTGACTCTCACTGGGGTACGGGCCCCACAGACACTGACTCTCACTGGGGTACGGGTTCCACAGACACTGACTCTCACTGGGGTACGGGTTCTAAAAACACTGACTCTCACTGGGGTACGGGTCCCACAGACACTGACTCTCACTGGGATACGGGTCCCACAGACACTGACTCTCACTGGGATACGGGTCCCACAGACACTGACTCTCACTGGGGTACGAGTCCCACAGACACTGACTCTCACTGGGGTACCGGTCCCACAGACACTGACTCTCACTGGGGTACGGGTCCCACAAACACTGACTCTCACTGGGGTACGGGTCCCACAGACACTGACTCTCACTGGGGTACGGGTCCCACAGACACTGACTCTCACTGGGGTACGGGCCCCACAGACACTGACTCTCACTGGGGTACGAGCCCCACAGACACTGACTCTCACTGGGGTACGGGTCCCACAGACACTGACTCTCACTGGGGTACGGGCCCCGCAGACACTGACTCTCACTGGGGTACGGGCCCCACAGACACTGACTCTCACTGGGGTACGGGCCCCACAGACACTGATTCTCACTGGGCTACGGGCCCCACAGACACTGACTCTCACTGGGGTACGGGCCCCACAGACACTGACTCTCACTGGGGTACGGGCCCCACAGACACTGACTCTCACTGGGGTACGGGTTCCACAGACACTGACTCTCACTGGGGTACGGGCCCCACAGACACTGACTCTCACTGGGGTACGGGCCCCACAGACAATGACTCTCACTGGGGTACAGGTCCCACAGACAATGACTCTCACTCGGGTACGGGTCCCACAGACACTGACTCTCACTGGGGTACGGGTCCCACAGACACTGACTCTCACTGGGGTACGGGTCCCACAGACACTGACTCTCACTGGGGTACGGGTCCCACAGACACTGACTCTCACTGGGGTACAGGTTCCACAGACACTGACTCTCACTGGGGTACGGGTTCCACAGACACTGACTCTCACTGGGGTACGGGTTCCACAGACACTGACTCTCACTGGGGTACGGGTTCTAAAAACACTGACTCTCACTGGGGTACGGGTGCCATGGGCACTGACTCTCACTGGGGTACGGGTCCCACAGACACTGACTCTCACTGGGGTACGGGTTCCACAGACACTGACTCTCACTGGGGTACGGGTGCCATGGGCACTGACTCTCACTGGGGTACGGGTGCAATGGGCACTGACTCTCACTGGGGTACGGGTCCCACAGACACTGACTCTCACTGGGGTACGTGTCCCACAGACACTGACTCTCACTGGGGTACGGGTTCTAAAAACACTGACTCTCACTGGGGTACGGGTGCCATGGGCACTGACTCTCACTGGGGTACGGGTCCCACAGACACTGACTCTCACTGGGGTACGGGTTCCACAGACACTGACTCTCACTGGGGTACGGGTCCCACAGACACTGACTCTCACTGGGGTACGAGTCCCACAGACACTGACTCTCACTGGGGTACCGGTCCCACAGACACTGACTCTCACTGGGGTACGGGTCCCACAAACACTGACTCTCACTGGGGTACGGGTCCCACAGACACTGACTCTCACTGGGGTACGGGTCCCACAGACACTGACTCTCACTGGGGTACGGGCCCCACAGACACTGACTCTCACTGGGGTACGAGCCCCACAGACACTGACTCTCACTGGGGTACGGGTCCCACAGACACTGACTCTCACTGGGGTACGGGCCCCGCAGACACTGACTCTCACTGGGGTACGGGCCCCACAGACACTGACTCTCACTGGGGTACGGGCCCCACAGACACTGATTCTCACTGGGGTATGGGCCCCACAGACACTGACTCTCACTGGGGTACGGGCCCCACAGACACTGACTCTCACTGGGGTACGGGCCCCACAGACACTGACTCTCACTGGGGTACGGGTTCCACAGACACTGACTCTCACTGGGGTACGGGCCCCACAGACACTGACTCTCACTGGGGTACGGGCCCCACAGACAATGACTCTCACTGGGGTACAGGTCCCACAGACAATGACTCTCACTGGGGTACGGGTCCCACAGACACTGACTCTCACTGGGGTACGGGTCCCACAGACACTGACTCTCACTGGGGTACGGGTCCCACAGACACTGACTCTCACTGGGGTACGGGTCCCACAGACACTGACTCTCACTGGGGTACAGGTTCCACAGACACTGACTCTCACTGGGGTACGGGTTCCACAGACACTGACTCTCACTGGGGTACGGGTTCCACAGACACTGACTCTCACTGGGGTACGGGTTCTAAAAACACTGACTCTCACTGGGGTACGGGTGCCATGGGCACTGACTCTCACTGGGGTACGGGTCCCACAGACACTGACTCTCACTGGGGTACGGGTTCCACAGACACTGACTCTCACTGGGGTACGGGTGCCATGGGCACTGACTCTCACTGGGGTACGGGTGCAATGGGCACTGACTCTCACTGGGGTACGGGTCCCACAGACACTGACTCTCACTGGGGTACGGGTCCCACAGACACTGACTCTCACTGGGGTACGGGTTCTAAAAACACTGACTCTCACTGGGGTACGGGTGCCATGGGCACTGACTCTCACTGGGGTACGGGTCCCACAGACACTGACTCTCACTGGGGTACGGGTTCCACAGACACTGACTCTCACTGGGGTACGGGTCCCACAGACACTGACTCGCACTGGGGTACGGGTCCCACAGACACTGACTCTCACTGGGGTACGGGTCCCACAGACACTGACTCTCACTGGGGTACGGTCCCCACAGACACTGACTCTCACTGGGGTACGGGTCCCACAGACACTGACTCTCACTGGGGTACCGGTCCCACAGACACTGACTCTCACTGGGGTACGGAACCTGTACCCCAGGGAGAGTCAGTGTCTGTTCTAATGTCTGAGAGTTGGTAGGATGAAATGTGCGATTGGTGCAGCAGGAGGTGATCTCTCTCTGCCTGAGCTGGGATTGGTGGCATTGAGATCGTGACGATGCTCTGCTTATCATCACCCCCACAATCCCCTTTAACAGACTGTGTCCCCCCTCCCTCCTGATCACTGCCCCCCCTCACAAGCTCTGCCCGGGGGCCGTTGCCGGGGAGATACTCGGCCCGGTGTTGTCTGTGTGGAAGGGTTGAGGTGCCTCCGGCCTCTGCGACACTCCTCGATTATGGGCTCAAGTCCTGGAGTGAGGCTCGAACCTACAACAACAACAACTTGCATTTATATATCGCCTTTAACGTAGTAAAACGTCCCAAGGAGCTTCACAGGAGCGTAAATCAGACAAAATTTCACACTAAGCCCCATAAGGAGATATTAGGACAGGTGACCAAAAGCTTGGTCAAAGAGGGAGGTTTTAAGGAGCGTCTTAAAGGAGGAGAGAGAGGCGGAGAGGTTTAGGGAGAGAATTCCAGAGCTTAGGGTCCAGGCAGCTGAAGGCACGGCCGCCAATGGTGGAGCGATGAAAATTGGGGATGCGCAAGAGGCCAGAATTGGAGGAGCGCAGAGATCTTGGAGGGTTGTAGAGCAGGAGGAGGTTTTTTTAATATTTGTTCATGGGATGTGGGCGTCGCTGGTGAGGCCGGCATTTATTGTCCATCCCTAATTGCCCTTGAGAAGGTGGTGGTGAGCCGCCTTCTTGAACCGCTGCAGTCCGTGTGGTGAAGGTTCTCCCACAGTGCTGTTAGGGAGGGGGTTCCAGGATTTTGACCCAGCGACGGTGAAGGAACGGCGATATATTTCCAAGTCGGGATGGTGTGTGACTTGGAGGGGAACGTGCAGGTGGTGTTGTTCCCATGTACCTGCTGCCCTTGTCCTTCTAGGTGGTAGAGGTCGTGGGTTTGGGAGGTGCTGTCGAAGAAGTCATAGAGTCATAGAGTCATAGAGTCATAGAGTTATACAGCACGGATAGAGGCCCTTCGGCCCATCGTGTCCGCGCCGGCCATCAGCCCTGTCTACTCTAATCCCATATTCCAGCATTTGGTCCGTAGCCTTGTATGCTATGGCATTTCAAGTGCTCATCCAAATGCTTCTTGAATGTTGTGAGGGTTCCTGCCTCCACAACCCTTTCAGGCAGTGAGTTCCAGACTCCAACCACCCTCTGGGTGAAAAAGTTCTTTCTCAAATCCCCTCTAAACCTCCCGCCTTTTACCTTGAATCTATGTCCCCTTGTTATAGAACCCTCAACGAAGGGAAAAAGCTCCTTAGTATCCATCCTATCTGTGCCCCTCATAATTTTGTACACCTCAATCATGTCCCCCCTCTGCCTCCTCTGCTCCAAGGAAAACAAACCCAATCTTCCCAGTCTCTCTTCATAGCTGAAGCGCTCCAGCCCTGGTAACATCCTGGTGAATCTCCTCTGCACCCTCTCCAAAGCGATCACATCCTTCCTGTAGTGTGGCGACCAGAACTGCACACAGTACTCCAGCTGTGGCCTAACCAGTGTTTTATACAGCTCCATCATAACCTCCTTGCTCTTATATTCTATGCCTCGGCTAATAAAGGCAAGTATCCCATATGCCTTCTTTACCACCTTATCTACCTGTTCCGCCGCCTTCAGGGATCTGTGAACTTGCACACCAAGATCCCTCTGACCCTCTGTCTGGCCTAGGGTCCTCCCATTCATTGTGTATTCCCTTGCCTTGTTAGTCCCTCCAAAGTGCATCACCTCGCACTTTTCCGGGTTAAATTCCATTTGCCACTGTTCCGCCCATCTGACCAACCCATCTATATCGTCCTGCAGACTGAGGCTATCCTCCTCGCGAGTTGCTGCAGTGCATCCTGTGGATGGTACACACTGCAGCCACAGTGCGCCGGTGGTGAAGGGAGTGAATATTTAAGGTGGTGGATGGGGTGCCAATCAAGTGGGCTGCTTTGTCCGGGATGGTGTCAAGCTTCTTGAGTGTTGTTGGAGCTGCACTCATCCAGGCAAGTGGAGAGTATTCCATCACACTCCTGACTTGTACCTTGTTGATGGTGGAAAGGCTTTGGGGAGTCAGGAGGTGAGCCACTCACCGCAGAATACCCAGCCTCCGACCTGCTCGTGTAGCCACAGTATTTATATGGCTGGTCCAGTTAAGTTTCTGGTCAATGGTGACCCCCAGGTTGTTGATGGTGGGGGATTCGGCGATGGTAATGCCGTTGAATGTCAAGGGGAGGTGGTTAGACTCTCTCTTGTTGGAGATGGTCATTGCCTGGCACTTGTCTGGCGCGAATGTTACTTGCCACTTATCAGCCCAAGCCTGGATGTTGTCCAGGTCTTGCTGCATGCGGGCTCGGACTGCTTCATTATTTGAGGGGTTGCGAATGGAACTGAACACTGTGCAATCATCAGCAAACATCCCCTTTTCTGACCTTATGATGGAGGGAAGGTCATTGATGAAGCAGCTGAAGATGGTTGGGCCTAGGACACTGCCCTGAGGAACTCCTGCAGCAATGTCCTGGGGCTGAGATGATTGGCCTCCAACAACCACTACCATCTTCCTTTGTGCTAGGTATGACTCCAGCCACTGGAGAGTTTTCCCCCTGATTCCCATTGACTTCAATTTTACTCGGGCTCCTTGGTGCCACACTCGGTCAAATGCTGCCTTGATGTCAAGGGCAGTCACTCTCACCTTACCTTTGGAATTCAGCTCTTTTGTCCATGTTTGGACCAAGGCTGTAATGAGGTCTGGAGCCGAGTGGTCCTGGCGGAACCCAAACTGAGCATCGGTCAGCAGGTTATTGGTGAGTAAGTGCCGCTTGATAGCACTGTCGACGACACCTTCCATCACTTTGCTGATGATTGAGAGTAGACTGATGGGGCGGTAATTGGCCGGATTGGATTTGTCCTGCTTTTTGTGGACAGGACATACCTGGGCAATTTTCCACATTGTCGGGTAGATGCCAGTGTTGTAGCTGTACTGGAACAGCTTGGCTGGAGGCGCAGCTAGTTCTGGAGCACAAGGCTTCAGCACTACAGCTGGGATGTTGTCGGGGCCCATAGCCTTTGCTGTATCCAGTGCACTCAGCCGTTCCTTGATATCACGTGGAGTGACTCGAATTGGCTGAAGACTGGCTTCTGTGATAGGAATATAGGAACAGGAGTAGGCCATTCAGCCCCTCGAGCCTGCTCCGCCATTTGATAAGATCAATGTGGAAAATTGCCCAGGTATGTCCTGTCCACAAAAAGCAGGACAAATCCAATCCGACCAATTACCGCCCCATCAGTCTACTCTCAATCATCAGCAAAGTGATGGAAGGTGTCGTCGACAGTGCTATCAAGCGGCTGATCTGTGATCTAACTCCATATACCTGCCTTTGGCCCATATCCCTTAATACCTTTGGTTGCCAAAAAGCTATCTATCTCAGATTTAAAATTAGCAATTGAGCTAGTATCAATTGCTGTTTGCGGAAGAGAGTTCCAAACTTCTACCACCCTTTGTGTGTAGAAATGTTTTCTAATCTCGCTCCTGAAAGGTCTGGCTCTAATTTTTAGAATCTGCCCCCGACTCCTAGAATCCCCAACCAGGGAAATAGTTTCTCTCTATCCACCCTATCCGTTCCCCTTAATATCTTATAAACTTCGATCAGATCACCCCTTAACCTTCGAAACTCCAGAGAATACAACCCCAATTTGTGTAATCTCTCCTCGTAACTTAACCCTTGAAGTCCGGGTATCATTCTAGTAAACCTACGCTGCACTCCCTCCAAGGCCAATATGTCCTTCCAAAGGTGCGGTGCCCAGAACTGCTCACAGTACTCCAGGTGCGGTCTAACCAGGGTTTTGTATAGCTGCAGCATAACTTCTGCCCCCTTGTACTCCAGTCCTCTAGATATAAAGGCCAGCATTCCATTAGCCTTCTTGATTATTTTCTGCACCTGTTCATGACACTTCAATGATCCATGTACCTGAACCCCTAAGTCCCTTTGGACATCCACTGTTTTTAACTTTTTACCATTTAGAAAGTACCCTGTTCTATCCTTTTTTGATCCAAAGTGGATGACCTCACATTTGTCTACAATGAATTCCATTTGCCACAGTTTTGCCCATTCACCTAATCTATCAATATGTCTTTGTAATTTTATGTTTTCATCTACACTGCTTACAATGCCACCAATCTTTGTGTCATTGGCAAACTTAGATATGAGACTTTCTATGCCTTCATCTAAGTCGATAATAAATATTGTGAATAATTGAGGCCCCAAGACAGATCCCTGCGGGACTCCACTAGTCACATCCTGCCAATGTGAGTACCTACCCATTATCCCTACTCTCTGTCGCCTTTCGCTCAGCCAACTTCCTAACCAAGTCCGTACTTTTCCCTCGATTCCATGGGCTTCTATCTTAGCTAACAGTCTCTTATGTGGGACCTTATCAAATGCCTTCTGGAAGTCCATATAAATAACTTCCATTGACATTACCCTGTCCACTACTTTAGTCACCTCTTCAAAAAATTCAATCAGGTTTGTCAGGCACGACCTACCTTTCACAAATCCATACTGGCTCTCTCTGATTAAGTGAAAATTCTCGAGGTGTTCAGTCACCCTATCATCAATTATAGACTCCAGCATTTTCCCCACAACAGATGTTAGGCTAACTGGTCTATAATTCCCCGGTTTCCCTCTCTCTCCTTTCTTAAAAAGCGGAGTGACATGTGCAATTTTCCAATCGTGAGGGACAGTTCCTGAATCTAGAGAACTTTGAAAGATTATAGTTAGGGCATCTGCAATGTGCTCACCTACTTCCTTTAAAACCCTGGGATGGAAACCATCTGGTCCTGGGGATTTGTCACTGATGGTGGGGATATCGGGAGGAGGCCGAGATGGATCATCCACTCGGCACTTCTGGCTGAAAATGGTTGCAAACGCTTCAGCCTTGTCTTTTGCACTCACGTGCTGGACTCTGCCATCATTGAGGATGGGGATGTTTACAGAGCCTCCTCCTCCCGCTAGTTGTTTAATTGTCCACCACCATTCACAACTGGATGTGGCAGGACTGCAGAGCTTTGATCTGATCCGTTGGTTGTGGAATCGCTTAGCTCTGTCTATAGCATGTTGCTTCCGCTGTTTAGCATGCATGTAGTCCTGAGTTGTAGCTTCACCAGGTTGGCACCTCATTTTTAGGTACGCCTGGTGCTGCTCCTGGCATGCTCTCCTACACTCCTCATTGAACCAGGGTTGATCCCCTGGCTTGTTGGTAATGGTAGAGTGAGGAATATGCCAGGCCATGAGGTTACAGATTGTGCTGGAATACAATTCTGCTGCTGCTGATGGCCCACAGCACCTCATGGATGCCCAGTTTTGAGCTGCTAGATCTGTTCTGAATCTATCCCATTTAGCACGGTGGTAGTGCCACACAACACGTTGGATGGTGTCCTCAGTGCGAAGAGGGGACTTCGTCTCCACGAGGACAGTGCGGTGGTCACTCCTACCAATACTGTCATGGACAGATGCATTTGCGACAGGTAGATTTGTGAGGACGAGGTCAAGTAGGTTTTTCCCTCGTGTTGGTTCGCTCACCACCTGCAGGCCCAGTCTGGCAGCTATGTCCTTCAGGACTCGGCCAGCTCGGTCAGTAGTGGTGCTACCGAGCCACTCTTGGTGATGGACATTGAAGTCCCCCACCCAGAGTACATTTTGTGCCCTTGCTACCCTCAGTGCTTCCTCCAATTGGTGCTCAACATGGAGGAGGACTGATTCATCAGCTGAGGGAGGACGGTCGGTGGTAATCAGCAGGAGGTTTCCTTGCCCATGTTTGACCTGATGCCATGAGATTTCATGGGGTCCGGAGTCAATGTTGAGGACTCCCAGGGCCACTCCCTCCTGACTGTATATCACTGTACCGCCACCTCTGGTGGGTCTGTCCTGCCGGTGGGACAGGACATACCCAGGGATGGTGATGGAAGAGTCTGGGACGTTGGCTGAAAGGTATGATTCTGTGAGTATGGCTCTGTCAGGCTGTTGCTTGACTAGTCTGTGAGACAGCTCTCCCAATTTTGGCACAAGTCCCTAGATATTAGTGAGGAGGACCTTGCAGGGTCGACTGGGCTTGGTTTGCCTTTGTCGTGTCCGGTTACAGAGATAGGGAGGGGCGAGGGCCACAGAGGGATTTGAAAACAAGGATGAGAATTTTAAAATCGAGGCGTTCCCGGATTGGGAGCCGGTGTAGGTCAGAGAGCCCAGGGGATGATGGGAGAACGGGACTTGGTGTGAGTTAGGATACGGGGGGCAGAGTTTTGGTTGAACTGAAGTTGAGGGAGGGTGGGAGATGGGAGGCCGGCCAGGGGAGCATTGGAATAGTCACGACCTTCTGACTCAGTGGCGAGATCACTGCCCACGGCGATTAGTGTACGTTCTCGATAAAGCTCTCTCCAGTACCTTGGTGGGTAGATGTCCCACTCGCGGTGGCACTGAGCCAATCACACAGGGTGGTCTTGGGTTCGAGTTAGGTCACTGATTTGGCGGTTAAGGCTGTTAATCTCAGAGCCCCTCGGCCGGGGATGGGGAACTTTACTCCGTGTGTTCTTGGTGAGCTGCACATGTGAAGAGTTCAGTTGAGAACAGAATCAGGCTTGATGCCCCTCGTAGTTGAATAGCCTGCTGACTGATACTGGTGGTTAGTGAGCTGCACGATGACTATTGCCTGGGGAGATTTGAACTGGTGAGCTTTGCTGCGTTCTTTGGTGCTGTGCATCTGTCTCCGGATTTTGACTCGGAGAGAGGAAGGGCTTAACCAAAGCTTAGTCAGTGGGAGGTTTATTATTTTTTATTGCTGGCAAAGGCAGGGAGAGCCTGGGGTTTTCTGCATAAGCAGCAGAGATTCCTTCAGGCAATCATTAATCAAAGAGAGAGACACACGCAGGGGAAAGAGAGAGATTATATATAGAGACACGGAAAGAGCTGGAGGCAGGGAAAGAGAGAGAGAGAGACACACGCAGAGGAAAGAGATTATATATAGATACAGAGCCAGAGAGAGACATTGAACTCATTCTGTGCCTCTTGGAACCCGTACCCCAGTGAGAGTCAGTGCCTCTTGGAACCCGTACCCCAGTGAGAGTCAGTGCCTGTGGAACCCGTACCCCAGTGAGAGTCAGTGTCTGTGGAACCCGTACCCCAGTGAGAGTCAGTGTCTGTGGGACCCGTACCCCAGTGAGAGTCAGTGTCTGTGGGACCCGTACCCCAGTGAGAGTCAGTGTCTGTGGGACCCGTACCCCAGTGAGAGTCAGTGTCTGTGGGACCCGTACCCCAGTGAGAGTCAGTGTCTGTGGGACCCGTACCCCAGTGAGAGTCAGTGTCTGTGGGACCCGTACCCCAGTGAGAGTCAGTGCCTGTGGAACCCGTACCCCAGTGAGAGTCAGTGTCTGTGGGACCCGTACCCCAGTGAGAGTCAGTGCCTGTGGAACCCGTACCCCAGTGAGAGTCAGTGTCTGTGGGACCCGTACCCCAGTGAGAGTCAGTGTCTGTGGGACCCGTACCCCAGTGAGAGTCAGTGTCTGTGGGACCCGTACCCCAGTGAGAGTCAGTGTCTGTGGGGCCCGTACCCCAGTGAGAGTCAGTGTCTGTGGGACCCGTACCCCAGTGAGAGTCAGTGTCTGTGGAACCCGTACCCCAGTGAGAGTCAGTGTCTGTGGGACCCGTACCCCAGTGAGAGTCAGTGTCTGTGGAACCCGTACCCCAGTGAGAGTCAGTGTCTGTGGGACCCGTACCCCAGTGAGAGTCAGTGTCTGTGGGACCCGTACCCCAGTGAGAGTCAGTGTCTGTGGGACCCATACCCCAGTGAGAGTCAGTGCTTTCACGAGAGGGAAGTTTGGTGCAACTGAGTTTGGCCCAGAGGGATTATGCAACAACAGCATTGTCACTGTACAGAAAAAGAGGAAAAGAACAGAAGAAATGGGATGAGGTAAAGCCTGGTGAGGATGTGAGAGTGCTGGGATGTTAGTGTGATCCCATATCCGAGGGAATTGGGTAAATACTTGAAGGGGCAAAAATTTCAGGGCTACGGGGAAAGAGCGGGGGAGTGGGACTAATTGGACAGCTCTTTCAAATAGCAGGCGGAGGTACGATGGGCCGATTGGCCTCCTCCTGTGCTGTAACCACTATGATGCTATGATCCATTGGGATTCTGTACAATGGGAGTGAATGGGAAGGGGGTTGGTCCATTGGGATTCAATGCTTTTTGTCTGTACCCTGGGACCAGCCAAGTCTCAAGATTGCCCGGGTACAATTGTACCCACATCTCGGCCCAGTTTTGTTTTTAACCCTCACTGTGGCTCCTGCTGCAGTGAATGTTCATTCTCATCAGAGATTTCTGTGTCTGTGAAAGTCCCAAAGGGTCAAAGACAGAAAAAAGAGTTTCGAAGAACCAGAGACACAAACACAGGGACCTTTCGGGAGTTGGGCTGAGGCCTTGTTCATCCCTCCTGTCAGCCACTCGTAGCTCTGGCTGATTGGACGATCAGTGTCTGTTTTCACATCTGCAACTCACTCAATTCCAAGTGAAACTGACCTTAACTCGGGTCGAGCTCCAGCGACGGACAACAGACAGTAACCGGGAGAGGGAGGTCCATGTGAACACCCACACAGGCACCCAGTGAGCGAGGCCCAGTGAGCGAGGCCCAGTGAGTGAGGCCCAGTGAGTGAGGCCCAGCGAGACCCAGTGAGTGAGGCCCAGTGAGTGAGGCCCAGCGAGACCCAGTGAGCGAGGCCCAGTGAGTGAGGCCCAGCGAGACCCAGTGAGCGAGGCCCAGTGAGCGAGGCCCAGTGAGTGAGGCCCAGCGAGACCCAGTGAGACCCAGTGAGTGAGGCCCAGTGAGCCCCAGCGAGGCCCAGTGAGCGAGGCCCAGTGAGACCCAGTGAGTGAGGCCCAGTGAGTGAGGCCCAGTGAGCGAGGCCCAGTGAGTGAGGCCCAGCGAGGCCCAGTGAGTGAGGCCCAGCGAGACCCAGTGAGCGAGGCCCAGTGAGTGAGGCCCAGTGAGCGAGGCCCAGTGAGTGAGGCCCAGCGAGACCCAGTGAGCGAGGCCCAGCAAGGCCCAGTGAGTGAGGCCCAGCGAGACCCAGTGAGCGAGGCCCAGCAAGGCCCAGTGAGTGAGGCCCAGCGAGACCCAGTGAGCGAGGCCCAGCAAGGCCCAGTGAGTGAGGCCCAGCGAGACCCAGTGAGCGAGGCCCAGCAAGGCCCAGTGAGTGAGGCCCAGCGAGACCCAGTGAGCGAGGCCCAGCAAGGCCCAGTGAGTGAGGCCCAGCGAGACCCAGTGAGTGAGGCCCAGCGAGACCCAGTGAGTGAGGCCCAGCGAGACCCAGTGAGTGAGGCCCAGCGAGACCCAGTGAGCGAGGCCCAGTGAGCGAGGCCCAGCGAGGCCCAGTGAGCGAGGCCCAGTGAGTGAGGCCCAGTGAGACCCAGTGAGCGAGGCCCAGTGAGACCCAGTGGTGGAAAACTGTCTGTTTTCATTCACTCGCCATCAGGCAACACAAATAATAACTTTCAATCAAAATGAGGGAAAGCAATCGGCATGGGAACAGTGAGGTCACTGATTCCCTTTTGCTCGGTCCCTTGTGCTGGGCACAACCTCGTCAGTAAACAGGTGTCTCAGCTCGGAACACAAAGGTTTCTCAGACAATTCCCCACCAGTTTTCGTTCCCCTCTCCCCTCCCTTCATGAAGGCACTGACTCTCCCTAGGGTACGGGTCCCACAGACACTGACTCTCACTGGGGTACGGGTCCCACAGACACCGACTCTCACTGGGGTACGGGTCCCACAGACACTGACTCTCACTGGGGTACGGGTCCCACAGACACTGACTCTCCCTGGGGTACGGGTCCCACAGACACTGACTCTCACTGGGGTACGGGTCCCACAGACACTGACTCTCACTGGGGTACGGGTCCCACAGACACTGACTCTCACTGGGGTACGGGTTCCACAGACACTGACTCTCCCTGGGGTACGGGTCCCACAGACACTGACTCTCACTGGGGTACGGGTTCCACAGACACTGACTCTCACTGGGGTACGGGTTCCACAGACACTGACTCTCCCTGGGGTACGGGTCCCACAGACACTGACTCTCCCTGGGGTACGGGTCCCACAGACACTGACTCTCACTGGGGTAGGGGGTCCATGATCTAAAGTTGTACCACACGGGAGTGAATCGTTCCCTTTAACCCTCCGTGTGCTCTGCCTCACTATTTGAGTCGGTGATTGCTGGGATAACACGGCAGCATTGCCCAATCGAGATGTGTTGATAAGTCTCCTTACGCAATGCAATAAAATCACAGCAATGAGCAAGGCCCACGTCCCGCTCGAGTGGGAGTTTGAGGAGGACGACTCCGCTCAGTGAAACACCTCCCGTCAGGCACACAGAGCACAAGAGTTGGGGCCACGATAAGAAGTTAATGAAAGACTGAGCTTGTAACAAGCCAAGTTACAAAGTGCAGATCGGGCCCGCGATACCATCCTTGCAGTTCAGTATCTCCAAGGCAAACACATTCTTAAACATTCGGCTGCCCCCCTCCCCCCTCCCAGAGGCTGAGCGTCCTTGCCTGCTGCGGTACTGAGCCCCACAGGCCAGCAAAGGCCCTGCTTCCATCCCCAGTCTGTGCTGAGTTAGCCCAGCCCAGCCGGAGCAGCAGGAGTGAGGCTGTAGTTGCTTCAGTGCCCCCCTGCCCCTCCGGCTCGGAGTTCCTGCAGGAAATTGCCTGTGGATGTGGGATGAGGACGGGATTGGCCGAGGCTGAGAGGCTTTGAACAGCCTTTCAACAGTCACTGGCAAAGTGCAAATAGCAGCCGTAGAAATTTCAACACAAAAGGAGGCCTTTTCGCCCGTCAGGCCCGTGCTGGTCTCCCTGTCCTTTCCCCATCACCAGCCCCAGACACCACACACTGAGTAACACACAGACACCAGACACCAGACACAGGGTAACACACAGACACCAGACACCAGACACAGGGTAACACACAGACACCAGACATCACACACTGAGTAACACACAGACACCAGACACCAGACACAGGGTAACACACAGACACCAGACACCAGACACAGGGTAACACACAGACACCAGACACCACACACTGAGTAACACACAGACACCAGACACCAGACACAGGGTAACACACAGACACCAGACACCACACACTGAGTAACACACAGACACCAGACACCACACACTGAGTAACACACAGACACCAGACACCACACACAGGGTAACACACAGACACCAGACACCACACACTGAGTAACACACAGACACCAGACACCAGACACCAGACACAGGGTAACACACAGACACCAGACACCACACACTGAGTAACACACAGACACCAGACACCAGACACCAGACACAGGGTAACACACAGACACAGACACCACACACTGAGTAACACACAGCCCCAGACACCACACACTGAGTAACACACAGCCCCAGACACCACACACTGAGTAACACACAGACACCAGACACCACACACTGAGTAACACACAGACACCAGACACCACACACTGAGTAACACACAGACACCACACACTGAGTAACACACAGACACCAGACACCACACACTGAGTAACACACAGACACCAGACACCACACACTGAGTAACACACAGACACCACACACTGAGTAACACACAGACACCAGACACCACACATTGGGTAACACACAGACACCAGACACCAGACACCACACACTGAGTAACACACAGACACCAGACACAGGGTAACACACAGACACCAGACACCACACACTGAGTAACACACAGACACCAGACACCACACACTGAGTAACACACAGACACCAGACACCAGACACAGGGTAACACACAGACACCAGACACCACACACTGAGTAACACACAGACACCAGACACCAGACATCACACACAGGGTAACACACAGACACCAGACACCACACACTGAGTAACACACAGACACCAGACACCAGACACCAGACACAGGGTAACACACAGACACAGACACCACACACTGAATAACACACAGCCCCAGACACCACACACTGAGTAACACACAGACACCAGACACCACACACTGAGTAACACACAGACACCAGACACCACACACTGAGTAACACACAGACACCACACACTGAGTAACACACAGACACCAGACACCACACACTGAGTAACACACAGACACCAGACACCACACACTGGGTAACACACAGACACCAGACACCAGACACCACACACTGAGTAACACACAGACACCAGACACCAGACACCACGCACAGGGTAATACACAGACACCAGACACCACGCACTGAGTAACACACAGACACCAGACACCAGACACAGGGTAACACACAGACACCAGACACCAGACACAGGGTAACACACAGACACCAGACACCACACACTGAGTAACACACAGACACCACACACTGAGTAACACACAGACACCAGACACCACACACTGAGTAACACACAGACACCACACACTGAGTAACACACAGACACCAGACACCAGACACAGGGTAACACACAGACACCAGACACCACACACTGAGTAACACACAGACACCAGACACCAGACACAGGGTAACACACAGACACCAGACACCACACACTGAGTAACACACAGACACCAGACACCACACACTGAGTAACACACAGACACCAGACACCAGACACAGGGTAACACACAGACACCAGACACCACACACTGAGTAACACACAGACACCAGACACCAGACACCAGACACAGGGTAACACACAGACACCAGACACCACACACTGAGTAACACACAGACACCAGACACCAGACACCAGACACAGGGTAACACACAGACACAGACACCACACACTGAGTAACACACAGCCCCAGACACCACACACTGAGTAACACACAGCCCCAGACACCACACACTGAGTAACACACAGACACCAGACACCACACACTGAGTAACACACAGACACCACACACTGAGTAACACACAGACACCAGACACCACACACTGAGTAACACACAGACACCAGACACCACACACTGGGTAACACACAGACACCAGACACCAGACACCACACACTGAGTAACACACAGACACCAGACACCAGACACCACACACTGAGTAACACACAGACACCAGACACCAGACACTGGGTAACACACAGACACCAGACACCACACACAGGGTAACACACAGACACCAGACACCAGACACCACACACAGGGTAACACACAGACACCAGACACCAGACACCACACACTGAGTAACACACAGACACCAGACACCACACACTGAGTAACACACAGACACCAGACACCAGACACCACACACAGGGTAATACACAGACACCAGACACCAGACACCAGACACCACACACTGGGTAACACACAGACACCAGACACCACACACAGGGTAATACACAGACACCAGACACCAGACACCACACACTGGGTAACACACAGACACCAGACACCACACACAGGGTAATACACAGACACCAGACACCAGACACCACACACTGGGTAACACACAGACACCAGACACCAGACACCACACACAGGGTAATACACAGACACCAGACACCAGACACTGGGTAACACAGCAATAAACCTTTAAAAAAGAACTCTGCCAACTCTAATCTCTGTCAATTCCTCTTATATTGCAGGCTCCTTCTCCCACGCATTAACTGATTGTTTTATTGCGGTGTGATCGCGGGGCGGGGATGGGTGAGCTGTGCGCTGATGGTGTAATTAGACCCAGTGAAACTGGAGGAGACACGACCGGCTCAGATTAAAACCAGCAGCTCGGTGGGTGATGTTAGTTCTTGGGGGCTTTGCTCTGTCGGTGATTCCAATATCACAGGACACACTTCAACTTTCTCCAAATGCTCCCCCCCCTCCTCTCTGACGGTTTTGTTGTGATAACAGTGGTCCACACCACTTCACCTAAAGCTTAATTCTCCACGTTTAAGCCTAGACAGTGAATGGTGTCTGGCTATTCTCCTGCAGGGTGCCTCACGACCAAGACCAATCCTGTTCTCATCAGGTGCCCTCACCCCGTGGGGTCACTGGGCAGTGATCAGGAGCAGGAACCCTGGCTGATTTCCCCCTCTCTCTAACCCAGGGGTCACTGGACAGTGATCGGGAGCAGGAACCCTGGCTGATTTCCCCCTCTCTCTAACCCAGGGGTCACTGGACAGTGATCAGGAGCAGGAACCCTGGCTGATTTCCCCCTCTCTCTAACCCAGGGGTCACTGGACAGTGATCAGGAGCAGGAACCCTGGCTGATTTCCCCCTCTCTCTAACCCTGGGGTCACTGGACAGTGATCAGGAGCAGGAACCCTGGCTGATTTCCCCCTCTCTCTAACCCAGGGGTCACTGGACAGTGATCAGGAGCAGGAACCCTGGCTGATTTCCCCTCTCTCTAACCCAGGGACTGAGATGTAAACCATAAATGGAAGTTTGGGTTTGTCCCTCGCAAAGCTCCGTCCCACTCCAGGTGTGGGATAAACCAATTGAATCTTTGGGGATCTCCCCTCCCCCCACATTCTCACAGTGTGAGTCCGAGACGGGATTCCCCACAAGGCAAGCCCCGTGTGCAGGTAAATTTCCTACTTCGATATTGATGGTGGAGGAACTGAAACGAGTTTCAGGAAATAGTTTTGCCCACAACCCGTGATTTCAGAGAATTACGTACGTAGAGTCTACAGCAAAGAAACAGGCCATTCGGCCCAACTGGCCTGTGCTGGCGTTAATGCTCCAACACAAACCTCCTCCCGCTCTAATGACCTCTTCCCACCCTGTTAGGGGCTGCCAACCCTCCAGGATTGGCCTGGAGTCTCCAGGAGTTAAAGATTAACCTCCAGGTCGCTGCTGCGAGCATAACACCCAGGTAGAAAAATCATAGGAGCATTGAAAGAAATGTCTTTTTCATTTTCTTTGACCGCTTCTGTTTATTATTTACACAAATATTGGCGATCGGGGCTAAGACTTTTTGGCTGGCAGTCAAGAATCATCCAATCAGGTCACAAAGAGTCTGTTCGCTTTCCAATTGGCCACGGGAAGGCGGTGTCTGTGAGGATTGACATGTCGGGCAACCAATGGTGGGCGTATAGGGCGGGGCATGGCGAGGATTGACATGTCGGGCAACCAATGGTGGGCGTATGGGGCGGGGCATGGCGAGGATTGACATGTCGGGCAACCAATGGTGGGCGTATGGGGGCGGGGCATGGCGAGGATTGACATGTCAGGCAACCAATGGTGGGCGTATGGGGCGGGGCATGGCGAGGATTGACATGTCGGGCAACCAATGGTGGGCGTATGGGGCGGGGCATGGCGAGGATTGACATGTCAGGCAATATGATGAAACCTCCAGGAATCAACCCAACCAGAGTTGGCAACCCTATTCCCCCCCCATTCCCTTCTCCCTCGTGTACATATCAATGCTCAACTACTCCTTGTGGGAGTGAGTTCCACATTCTCACCACTCTCTGGGTAAAGAAGTTTCTCCTGAATTCCCTATTGGATTTATTAGTGACTCTCTTATATTTATGACCCCTAGTTCTGGTCTCCCCCACAAAAGGAAACATCTTCTCTACGTCTACCCTATCAAACCCCTTCATAATTTTAAAGACCTCGATCAGGTCACCCCTCAGCCTTCTCTTTTCTAGAGATTAGAGCCCCAGCCTGTTCGATCTTTCCTGAGAGTTTCAGCCCCTGCATTAAAATGAACGGATTGAAAATCCCAAACTCTGCGACCAGGGGGTGCAAGTCAGAGGGAGCACTGAGTTGGACAGTTAGCGCGATCGAGTTTGATCGTAGAATCATAGACTCTTACAGCACAGGAGGACGCTCGGCCCATCGTGCCTGTGCCAGCTCTTTGAAAGAGTTATCTAATTAGTCCCACTCCCCTGCTCTTTCCCCATAGTCCTGCAAATTTTTCCCCTTCAAGTATTTATCCAATTCCCTCTAGAAAGTTATTATTGAATCTGCTTCGGGCAGCGCATTCCAGATCATTACAACTCACTGAGTAAAATAAATTCTCCTAATCTCCCTCTTGGCTTTTTTGCCAATTATCTTAAATCTGTGTCCTCTGGTTACCGACCCTCCTGCCACTGGAAACAGTTTCTCCTTATTTACTCTATCAAAACCCTTCATAATTTTGAACAACTCTATTAAATCTCCCCTTGACCTTCTCTGCTCTAAGGAGAACAATCCCAGCTTCTCCAGTCTCTCCACATAACTGAAGTCCCTCATCCCTGGTACCATTCCAGTAAATCTCCTCTGCACCCTCTCCAAGGCCTTGACATCCTTCCTAAAGTGCGGTGTCCCAGAATTGGACACAATACTCCAGCTGAGGCCTAACCAGTGATTTGTAAAGGTTTAGCATAACTTCCTTGCTTCTGTACTCTCTGCCTGATCTCAGGACACTCCCAGTCCAGAATCGAACCTGTTACTATAAGTGATGGCCGTCTTTGTGGACTCATTTCCCCGTTAATACCCGTACGGGGGCCGGGTTAACGGGCAGATTGATGGATCAGTGAGTGGCCAACAGCCCCTGGAGTGACCTTTGCTCTCAGGTTTAACCCCGCTCCCTAACACCGTGTTGGGAATGAACAACCGATGCTCCCAACTCCAGTACTCTAGGAATTTAGGAATGTGTAGCCGAGGTCACTCACAGGTCACCTCACTCTCATTCATGAAATTTGCTGTCGGCAGAGGCAGCAACATTCACGTTAGGTCTGAGGGACACGTTCACCACCCATGGTTTAGCAGGTGACCAAGCTGCTCTGTTCCAAGCCAGGCCGCGGGGACAGTCTGCTACCACACCCACCCTCTGATTAACGTAGGCCCCAGAGTTAATTGGCAGTCAGGGGCCGAGTTAGCTGATCTCAGCTTTCCCAGTGTTCAGGGCAATGTTTGCCTTGGAATCGGGAATATGCACTTGATCATTATCCAGTGTCTCCTGCTGGAAAGTGTAATATGAGTTTGTATACACGTGTATGTACATGTGTGTACGTTTGTACACATATGAACATGTGTGTGTTGTATGCACGTGTGTGCGTGTAAGTGTGTGTTTGTGTATATGCGTGCAAGTGTGTGTTTGTGTGTGCATGTAAGTGTGTGTTTGTGTGTGTGCATGTGTAAGTGTGTGTTTGTGTATGCGTGTAAGTGTGTGTGTGTAAGTGTGTGTTTGTGTGTGTAAGTGTGTGTATGTGCATGTGCGTGTAAGTGTGCATTTGTGTATGCGTGTAAGTGTGTGTTTGTGTGTGTGTAAATGTGTATTTGTGTATGTGCGTGTAAGTGTGTGTTTATGTGTGTGTAAGTGTGTGTTTGTGTGTGTGTAAGTGTGTGTTTGTGTATGTGCATGTGCGTGTAAGTGTGTGTGTGTAAGTGTGTGTTTGTAAGTGTGTGTTTGTGTGTGTGCGTGTGTAAGTGTGTGTTTGTGTGTGTGTGTGTAAGTGTGTGTTTGTGTACGTGCGTGTGAGTATCCGTTGAATACTCTGCCGACACTCACTGGGCTCACATGGATTGGATAGCACAGGACACCCAGTGCCCATGGATCCCCCCAGACAGAGTGGGCAGAGGTGGGAGCTGGAGGAAGAAAGTATTTGTAATTAATTGCAGTGTTTGCTCTGGGATGTTCCAGCTCCCCATTGAGTGAGGTGGACGTGTGTCCAGAGAAACCCCAGCATTCGCCCTCTGATATTCAGCCAGTGGGTGTTCGAACAACACACAATTACTTCACCAGTTTCAGGCTGCCTCGAACTTCTCCTCGTGCCTTAAACCTGTGGCCACACGGGACAGAGATTCTGGGCACCCCCCCTCAGGAAGGATATATCGGCCTTGGAGGGGGGGCAGCGCAGATTCACCAGAATGATACCGGGGCTAAAAGGGTTAAATTACGAGGACAGGTTGCACAGACTGGGCTTGTATTTCCTCGAGTGTAGAAGATTAAGGGGTGATCTAATCGAGGTGTTTAAGATGATTAAAGGATTTGATAGGGTCGATAGAGAGAAACTATTTCCTCTGGTGGGGGGAGTCCAGAACAAGGGGGCAGAACCTTAAAATTAGAGCCAGGCCGTTCAGGGGTGATGTCGGGAAGCACTTCATCACACAAAGGGGAGTGGAAATCTGGAACTCTCTCCCCCAAAAAGCTGTTGAGGCTGGGGGTCAATTGGAGCTTTCAAGACTGAGATTGATCGATTTTTATTGGGTATCGAGGGATTCGGAGCAAAGGCGGGAAAATGGAGTTAAGATACAGATCAGCCAGGATCTCATTGAATGGCGGAACAGGCTCGAGGGGCTGAATGGCCTCCCCCTGTTCCTTTGTTCATATGAGATAAAGTATCGAGATAATTGACCTGTATTTAGTGTGCGTTGGAAGACAGATCTTTATTCTCTGGCGTTTTGGATATTCCGCGGTTAACAGTAACCTACAACCTGATAAAAGGCCGATGAACACATCTGAAGCCTGGAGTCCAGGGTTGTAAATGGAGCGCCATTTATAGATATTGGCCCCAGGACACCGGGGACAACTCCCCTGCTCGTCTTCCAATAGTCCTGGGGGGGGCTCTGGTCACAATTGGGGGGAGAGGAGTGGGTAAACATCTGGAGAGGAGGGGGGAAATATCAGGAAAGGAGGGGGTAAACATCAGGAGAGGAGGGGGGAAACATCAGGAGAGGAGGGGGAAAACATCAGGAGAGGAGGGGGAAAACATCAGGAGAGGAGGGGGGAAATATCAGGAGAGGAGGGGGAAAACATCAGGAGAGGAGGGGGGAAATATCAGGAGAGGAGGGGGGAAATATCAGGAGAGGAGGGGGGAAATATCAGGAGAGGAGGGGGTAAACATCAGGAGAGGAGGGGGGAAATATCAGGAAAGGAGGGGGGAAACATCAGGAGAGGAGGGGGTAAACATCAGGAGAGGAGGGGGGAAATATCAGGAGAGGAGGGGGAAAACATCAGGAGAGGAGGGGGAAAACATCAGGAGAGGAGGGGGTAAACATGGCTGTGTGGAGGATTGTGCCTCTGTGATTGCAGGCCGTGCCGTGAGAGATGGCACAGTGTTGTCGGGGGGTTGGGGGTTGGGGGACGGGGGCTGCAGTGTCAGAGTGTCCCCGGGGACCAGGCTTTCTGCTGGGGGGCACTCTTTAACCAGCGAATTTCCCCCAAACAGTCAGCCTCCTCGCACAGCCCCCCTGGAGGTGAGAAAGAAGGAACTTGCATTTATATGGCGCCTTTCACCACCTCAGGACGTCCTCACAGCCAATGAAGTACATTTTTGAAATGTAACCACTGTTGTAACGTAGGAAATGGTGAGGGGTTGAGCAGAATGGGCCGATACTCTCTGGAGTTTAGAAGAATGAGAGGTGATCTCATAAGATTCTGAGGGGGTTTGACAGGGTAGATGCTGAGAGATTGTTTCCACAGGCTGGAGAGTCTAGAACCAGGGGGCATAGTCTCAGGATAAGGGGTCAGCCATTTAGGACTGAGATGAGGAGGAATTTCTTCACTCACAGGGAGGTGAATCTTTGGAATTCTCTACCCCAGAGGGCTGTGGATGCTGAGCCGTTGAGTATATTCAAAACAGAGATGGATAGATTTTTGGATTCTCGGGGAATCCAGGGATATGGGGATCGGGCAGGAAAGTGGAGTTGAGGTCGAACATCAGCCATGATCTGATTGAATGGCGGAGGCGGCTCGAGGGGCCGAATGGCCGACTCCTGCTCCTATTTCTTATGTTCTTATAAAACGCGGCAGCCTATTTGTGCACAGCAAGATCCCACCAACAGCAATGTGATAAATGACCAGATAATTTGCTTTTTTTTAGCGATGTTGGTTGTGGGATAAATATTGGCCCCAGGACATCGGGGAGAACTCTCCCTGCTCTTCTTCCAATAGTCCTGGGGGGGTCGGCTCTGGTCACAATTGGGGGGAGAGGAGGGGGTAAACATCAGGAGAGGAGGGGGTAAATATCAGAAGAGGAGGGGGTAAACATCAGGAGAGGAGGGGGAAAACATCAGGAGAGGAGGGGGTAAATATCAGGAGAGGAGGGGGTAAATATCAGGAGAGGAGGGGGGAAACATCAGGAGAGGAGGGGGTAAATATCAGAAGAGGAGGGGGTAAACATCAGGAGAGGAGGGGGGAAACATCAGGAGAGGAGGGGGTAAATATCAGGAGAGGAGGGGGTAAATATCAGGAGAGGAGGGGGGAAACATCAGGAGAGGAGGGGGGAAACATCAGGAGAGGAGGGGGGAAACATCAGGAGAGGAGGGGGTAAATATCAGGAGAGGAGGGGTGAACATCAGGAAAGGAGGGGTGAACATCAGGAGAGGAGGGGGTAAATATCAGGAGAGGAGGGGGTAAATAACAGGAGAGGAGGGGGTAAATATCAGGAGAGGAGGGGGTAAACATCAGGAGAGGAGGGGGTAAATATCAGGAGAGGAGGGGGTAAATATCAGGAGAGGAGGGGTGAACATCAGGAAAGGAGGGGGCCAGAGTATATCGAGGCCCTTTGGGAATGAGCGGAGAATTCTCGAGACCCATGGGCCTTGTTGTCTCTCCGATTCCTGAGGTTTCGGAGCTCCATTTATGAGCGACCGGGATTTACAGCAGTGAGAAGGTCTGAGGAAGAAAGCTCGCAGTGAGGGAGCGACAACATTATCGTCACACATTTACCAGCCCCTTGTATCTACAAATAAAAAAGCAGCTCAACTTTGACCCTGAAGTCTCTCTCCTTTTCCTTCTTGTGATGATGGTTCCAATCATTTCTGCTTCTTAAAGGGACCCCTGTCATCCTATCCAAGGGCTCAGTGGGTAAATTCACCAGCCCGTGTGGTACTGAGTCCCACCGGCCAGGGGAGATCACAGGTTACCATCTCCCTTCTTCACCAGAACGGTACCAGGGCTTAAAGGGTTAAATTATGAGGACAGTTTTGCGTAAACTTGGTTCGTCATCCCTTGAGTTTAGAAGATTGAAGGGTGATCTCATCGAGGTCTTTAAAATGATGAAGGGATTCGATAGGATGGGAGAAACTATTTCCACTGGTGGGAGAATCCAGAACAAGGGAGCATAACCTTACATAGTTACATTGAGTCCACAACATAGAAAAAGGCCATTCGGCCCAACAGGTCCATGCCGGCATTTATGGTCCACACGAACCTCTGGGATATAGGGAGAAGGTGGGGAGGTGGGATTGAGGGATATCCCACCTTCTCACCATATCCCCAAACCTACCTCCCCACCTTCTGAGGGTGTCAGTGGGCTATTCAACCTTGGGAAGCATCGAAGTGGAGCCCGACCCTGTCCTTAGTCAGCAGGGAGGGGTCACTGCATGGGGTCAGGCTGATTCCAAACCCAGGGCCACTGAGACCAATGCAAATACCCCTGGGCGGAGATCAGACAAAGCAGCTCCCCGGCCTGTTCCAGTTCGGTCCCAGGCCGGGCCTTGCCTTTACTAACAGGGCCCATGGTCAGAGGCGGGAGACTGACAATCGAACAGACTAAAGCTTTCTTTGCAGGTCGAATAACTGGCAAATCTTGGACACCGACAGAGCCTCTCAGCTCCCTCACAAACGTCCACCATCCCTCTGTCCCCAAGCCTACTGAGCCCAGAGAGAGTGAGCACAATTCCTGCGGGCACAGAAAGGGCAAACCAACATCAGGAGTCCGGCTGCCCTGTTCTTGGGACAATGGGCATATTGACCAGGGTCCGAGCAGCTGGCTCTCCTCCCCGTGAGTCAGTCGTCTATCGTCTGACGGAAAGCGGTCCGCAAAACGCAGAAAGGCCTGAGGGGCAATGTCCACAGGCCTTTGGCCAAGACAAGATCTGAGTGATTGCTCTCCATCCAGAACAGGCTGATTCCGGTTCAGCAGACTCTGCCTTTCTAAGCTTGTGTTTGTAACTCTCAGAAGGAATCGATTGCTCCCTGAAATCAGGGTCAAATCAAACCGTTTATCCGACCATAAAATTTCTCCCCTTCTCCATTAAAGTCACTGACTCTCACTGGGGTACGGGTCCCACAGACACTGACTCTCACTGGGGTACGGGTCCCACAGACACTGACTCTCACTGGGGTACGGGTCCCACAGACACTGACTCTCACTGGGGTACGGGTCCCACAGACACTGACTCTCACTGGGGTACGGGTCCCACAGACACTGACTCTCACTGGGGTACGGGTCCCACAGACACTGACTCTCACTGGGGTACGGGTCCCACAGACACTGACTCTCACTGGGGTACGGGTCCCACAGACACTGACTCTCACTGGGGTACGGGTTCCACACACACTGACTCTCACTGGGGTACGGGTCCCACAGACACTGACTCTCACTGGGGTACGGGTCCCACAGACACTGACTCTCACTGGGGTACGGGTCCCACAGACACTGACTCTCACTGGGGTACGGGTTCCCACAGACACTGACTCTCACTGGGGTACGGGTCCCACAGACACTGACTCTCACTGGGGTATGGGTCCCACAGACACTGACTCTCACTGGGGTACGGGTCCCACAGACACTGACTCTCACTGGGGTACGGGTCCCACAGACACTGACTCTCACTGGGGTACGGGTCCCACAGACACTGACTCTCACTGGGGTACGGGTCCCACAGACACTGACTCTCACTGGGGTACGGGTTCCAATGGGTGCATTTGGGATTTTACGACAATCCGGCAGTTTCCGGGTCACTTTTACTGTTCCCAGCTTTTTCTTTCCGGATTTTTTAAAAAGCTGAATTTAAATTCTCAAACTGACCACGATGGGATTTAAACTCCTGATCTCTGGATTATTGGTGAAGTGACAGATCCACTGCTCTACGTTCCCTTCTTAGACCACGGAACGAAACACAAAGTTGATGCTCTCCTTTCACTTGCTCATTTACCAGCGAGGGGTCACTGGGTGGTGATCAGGCCTGGGTACCTGGGCTGATGTTTCCCCTATCCAATCTAACGACAAAAACAACTCCCATTTATACAGCGCCCTTAATGTAATAAAACGTCCCAAGGAGCTTCACAGGAGCGTAAATCAGACAAAATCTGACACCGAGCCACATAAGGAGATATTAGGATAGGTGACCAAAAGCTCGGTCAAAGAGGTGGGTTTTAAGGAGCGTCTTAATGGAGGAGAGAGAGGCGGAGAGGTTTAGGGAGGGAATTCCAGAGCTTAGGGCCGAGGCAGCTGAAGGCACGGCCGCCAATGGTGGAGCGATGGAAATCGGGGATGTGCAAGAGGCCAGAATTGGAGGAGCGCAGAGATCTCGGAGGGTTGTAGGGCTGGAGGAGGTTACAGAGATAGGGAGGGGTGTAGGGCCGGAGGAGGTTACAGAGAGCTGTACTGGCAGGAGGGGGAATGTTACGATCAGCGGTTTAATTGTACACCCCGTGTGTGTCTGTTGAACCCTGTGGCCGGGGATCACTTGTCGTCGCGGAAGTGCTCAGATTAAATTGATTTAATAATAGCCCTCGAGCTGTGGAGAAATGTCTGGAGTGGGGGAAACGTGAGTGGGTGAGAGCTGGACCGAGGGGAAGTGACTGTGCATTCCATCACCGATATACTCAGAGCTTGGCGAGAGAGCAGAATGTCCTCAGCGCATCAGGATAGGGACATCAATCATCTCGATTCAGGCAGAGCCCAGGAGCAGCTCGACAGGGAGAGAGAGAGAGACACAGAGAATCACTAAATCCATCGCCAACACCTCCAGGATTGTCCCCGAGTCTCCAGAAATTGAAGATTAATCTCCAGGACACTCCTGCGAGAAAAATCCTGGGAGAAAAACCATCGGCCATTAAAACAACTGCGTTTTTTTCATTTTCTTTGAAAACTTTCATTTATTAATTATAAAAAATATTGGAGATGGGTCGATAAAAAGGACTCCCATTTATACAGAGCCTTTCACCACCTCAGGACGTCCCAACACACTTTACAGCAAATAAAGTATTTTTTGAAGTGCAGTCACTGTCGTAATGTAGGAAACGCAGCAGCCAATTTGCGCACAGCTAGATCCCACAAACAGCAATGTGATAAATGACCTGATAATCTGTTTTTTACCAATGTTGGTTGAGGGATAAATATTGGCCCCAGGACATGGGGGAGAACTCCCCCCTGCTCTTCTTCAAAATAGTGGCCGTGGGATCTTTTACATCCTCCTGAGAGGGCAGACAGGGCCTTGGTTTAACATCTTATCTGAAAGACGGCACCTCCGACAGTGCAGCACTCCCTCAGTACTGGCCCTCCGACAGTGCGGCGCTCCCTCAGTACTGACCCTCCGACAGTGCAACACTCCCTCAGTACTGACCCTCCGACAGTGCGGCGCTCCCTCAGTCCTGACCCTCCGACAGTGCGGCGCTCCCTCAGTACTGACCCTCCGACAGTGCAGCGCTCCCTCAGTACTGACCCTCCGACAGTGCGGCGCTCCCTCAGTACTGACCCTCCGACAGTGCGGCGCTCCCTCAGTACTGACCCTCCGACAGTGCGGCGCTCCCTCAGTACTGACCCTCCGACAGTGCGGCGCTCCCTCAGTACTGACCCTCCGACAGTGCGGCGCTCCCTCAGTACTGACCCTCCGACAGTGCGGCGCTCCCTCAGTACTGACCCTCCGACAGTGCGGCGCTCCCTCAGTACTGACCCTCCGACAGTGCGGCGCTCCCTCAGTACTGGCACCAGGGAGTGTCGGCCTGGATTTTGTGTTCAAAGTCGCTGAGAGCAGGGACTTGAACCCACGAGCTTCTGACTCTGAGTGTTGCCCCACTGAGCCACAGCCGACACCTTTAAAACAGTTGTTTGATTGGTGGTCAAGAGCCATCCAAACGGGTATCAAAGAGTCAGTCTGCTTTCCGATTGGCCGTGGAAAGGCGGAGGATAGACCAATGGCGGGAGTTTGGGGGTGGGACGGTTTGAGGTGGGAGGTCGGTTGGTGAAACCTCCAGGAATACGTCCAACCAGAGTTGGCGACCTCTTGCCAAACTCCTCGGCCCCACAATGAGTTCCAATCCCAGTCGGACGGGTCAACCTGTCAGCAGGCTGAGGGTGGAGCAGCCCCTTTCTCCCTGCTACCCTCCCCCCACCAACACAATCTCCTCTCCTCCTCTCCCGACTCTCGAAATGAAGCAGGCCCTTTGGCCCATCTCAATCCATCCATTCCCCGTTGCTAAATCCAATTGGTTCTTGAACGATTCCAGGATTTTCACCTCCCTCACTCTGCCCAGAGTCCGTTCCAAGTGTTGGTCACTCTCTGTGAAGAAT
The DNA here is from genome assembly GCF_035084215.1 of Heptranchias perlo. Lineage (NCBI taxonomy): Eukaryota > Metazoa > Chordata > Chondrichthyes > Hexanchiformes > Hexanchidae > Heptranchias > Heptranchias perlo. The sequence continues at coordinate 35,540,224 of NC_090355.1, read as the reverse complement.
CTCCTGAAATCAGTTAGAATCATAGAATCTTACACCACAGGAGGAGGCCATTCGGCCCATCGTGCCTGTGCTGGCTCTTTGAAAGAGCTATCCAATTAGTCCCACTCCCCTGCTCTTTCCCCGTAGCCCTGCAAATTTTTCCCCTTCAAGTATTTATCCAGTTCCCTTTTGAAAGTTATTATTGAATCTGCTTCCACCGCCCTTTCAGGCAGCGCATTCCAGATCAGAACAACTCGCTGCGTAAAAAAAATTCTCCTCATCTCCCCCTCTGGTTCTTTTGCCAATTATCTTAAATCTGTGTCCTCTGGTTACCGACCCTCCTGCCACTGGAAACAGTTCCTCCTTATTTACTCTCTCAAAACCCCTCACAATTTTGAACCCCTCTATCAAATCTCCCCTTAACCTTCTCTGCTCTAAGGAGAACAATCCCAGCTTCTCCAGTCTCTCCACATAACTGAAGTCCCTCATCCCTGGGACCATTCTAGTAAATCTCCTCTGCACCCTCTCCAAGGCCTTGACATTCTTCCTAAAGTGCGGTGCCCAGAATTGGACACAAAACTCCAGCTGGGGCCTGACCATCACTATATGAAAGGGTTTATTTTCTGACCAGTGAGGAGACAAGTTGGGCTATTAATCAAATGTGACCGTTGGGAATGGCCAGAATTCCCCGGATTCTCTCCATTTTTCACGGGTTATATTTTGTGTGGTTTTCTTTTTAAAAAATACTTTTTATAGATCGGCCTCTGCTCAGGGGTCTGATTCCCACCACCGCCCGCAAATGTGCTGAGCATCGAGGTTCTCTGTCATTTAGAATCCCTCTCCCCTCCCCCACGGGAGGAGTTTGCCTCCCCGAGACCCACACTCACAAAACACTAAACCCTCCACACTCAGTCCCGTGCTGGGCGAAACGGTCAACATCAGGATGTGTGTTTGTAAGTGTGTGAGTGTGTGTGTGTAAGTGTCTCTGTGTGTGTGTCTATCTGTGTGTGTGTGTCTCTATGTCTGTGTGTGTGTCTGTGTGTGTGTGTGTCTGTGTGTGTGTCTATCTGTGTGTGTGTGTCTCTATGTCTGTGTGTGTGTCTGTGTGTGTGTGTGTCTGTGTGTGTGTCTATCTGTGTGTGTGTGTGTGTGTAAGTGTCTCTGTGTGTGTGTCTATCTGTGTGTGTGTCTATGTGTGTGTGTGTGTCTGTGTCTCTGTGTCTGTGTCTGTGTGTATGTGTCTGTGTGTGTGCGTGTCTGTGTGTGTGTCTCTATGTCTGTGTCTGTGTGTCTATGTGTGTGTCTCTATGTCTGTGTGTGTGTCTCTGTGTGTGTGTGTCTGTGTCTCTGTGTCTGTGTGTGTGTATGTGTCTGTGTGTGTGTCTATGTGTGTGTGTGTCTGTGTGTGTGTCTCTATGTCTGTGTGTGTGTCTCTATGTCTGTGTGTGTGTGTGTGTCTGTGTGTGTGTCTCTATGTCTGTGTGTGTGTGTGTGTCTGTGTGTGTGTCTCTATGTCTGTGTGTGTGTGTGTGTGTCTGTGTGTGTGTGTGTGTCTGTGTGTGTGTCTCTATGTCTGTGTGTGTGTGTGTGTGTCTGTGTGTGTCTCTATGTCTGTGTGTGTGTCTCTATGTCTGTGTGTGTGTGTGTGTCTGTGTGTGTGTGTGTGTGTGTCTGTGTGTGTGTGTCTGTGTGTGTGTGTGTGTCTGTGTGTGTGTCTCTATGTCTGTGTGTGTGTGTGTGTGTCTGTGTGTGTGTGTGTGTGTCTGTGTGTGTGTGTGTGGATGTGAGCCCCACTCACAGAGCCGGAAAGGCCCAGGTTCGATCCCTGGCCTGTGCTGAATCTGCTGATCCCAGCTGGGGTGATACAGGGGGCCCACACTGTCGGGGCTACGATCGGTCTCAGTGCGAGGGGACGAATTCATCCTGTGTTCCTGCTCCAGATCAGTGACCCCTGCTGGAAAGTGTGAGTCTGGGTGAAGCCCCCATGGTGACCTGCAGTCACTCACTGCCCAGGCTCACACACAAATAGGCCGAACGGTTGAGATATTCCTGGCAAGTGGAGAATGTTCCATCACACACCTGGCCCCCGACAAGGCACAAGTCAGGAGTGTGATGGAATACTCTCCACTTGCCTGGATGAGTGCAGCTCCACCAACACTCAAGAAGCTCGACACCATCCAGGACAAAGCAGCCCACTTGATTGGCACCCCATCCACCACCCTAAACATTCACTCCCTTCACCACCGGCGCACTGTGGCTGCAGTGTGTACCATCCACAGGATGCACTGCAGCAACTCGCCAAGGCTTCTTCGACAGCACCTCCCAAACCCGCGACCTCTACCACCTAGAAGGACAAGAGCAGCAGGCACATGGGAACAACACCACCTGCACGTTCCCCTCCAAGTCACACACCATCCCGACTTGGAAATATATCGCCGTTCCTTCATCGTCGCTGGGTCAAAATCCTGGAACTCCCTCCCTAACAGCACTGTGGGAGAACCGTCACCACACGGACTGCAGCGGTTCAAGAAGGCGGCTCACCACCACCTTCTCAAGGGCAATTAGGGATGGGCAATAAATGGCGGCCTCGCCAGCGACGCCCACATCCCATGAATGAATAAAAATAATATTGGGGGCGGCCGGGACCCTGAATGGCCCAACCCGAGTGAGAGTGGGATCCCAGGCTGAGCATTCTCACCTCCCCAGTCCAGGGACACTGGGTCCTCGGTCCAGTGATGTTAGGCCCGGTCCAGGGACACTGGGTCCTCGGTCCAAGGATGCTGGGCTCGGTCCAGGGACGCTGGGTCCTCGGTCCAAGGATGCTGGGCTCGGTCCAGGGACGCTGGGTCCTCGGTCCAAGGATGTTAGGCCCGGTCCAGGGACGCTGGGTCCTCGGTCCAAGGATGTTAGGCCCAGTCCAGGGACGCTGGGTCCTCGGTCCAAGGATGTTAGGCCCGGTCCAGGGACGCTGGGTCCTCGGTCCAAGGATGTTAGGCCCGGTCCAGGGACACTGGGTCCTCGGTCCAAGGATGCTGGGCTCGGTCCAGGGATGCTGGTGCCAGGTCCAGTTCTCCCCCTGGCTGGGAGCAGCTAACTCAGGATGGGCCTGGGGAAAGGCCCTGGTCTTGGCCTGCTGTGTGCGGCTCGCTTCCAATCGAGCAGGGATCGAGTTTCAAGCCTCTTCTTGCCCTCCTGCCCCACTCTAATTATCACTTTGTAACGGACATGACATGGATTTATTTTCCAACCCTGACTTCAGTGCACTGACTCCGATAATCCCAAGTCTCGTATTTCCCGTTTGAGGCCCAGCCCCTGCCTTGTGCCAGGCCGCACCATCCTCACTTCAACTCCTCAAACTGACACAGCGACAAAAATTAACCCTTTCCTCCATCTCCGCTCCGTATCTTTCCCGAAGGCGCCGACTCTCACTGGGGTACGGGTCCCACAGACACTGACTCTCACTGGGGTACGGGTCCCACAGACACTGACTCTCACTGGGGTACGGGTCCCACAGACACTGACTCTCACTGGGGTACGGGCCCCACAGACACTGACTCTCACTGGGGTACGGGTCCCACAGACACTGACTCTCACTGGGGTACGGGTCCCACAGACACTGACTCTCACTGGGGTACGGGTCCCACAGACACTGACTCTCACTGGGGTACGGGCCCCACAGACACTGACTCTCACTGGGGTACGGGTCCCACAGACACTGACTCTCACTGGGGTACGGGTCCCACAGACACTGACTCTCACTGGGGTACGGGTCCCACAGACACTGACTCTCACTGGGGTACGGGTCCCACAGACACTGACTCTCACTGGGGTACGGGCCCCACAGACACTGACTCTCACTGGGGTACGGGTCCCACAGACACTGACTCTCACTGGGGTACGGGTCCCACAGACACTGACTCTCACTGGGGTACGGGTCCCACAGACACTGACTCTCACTGGGGTACGGGTCCCACAGACACTGACTCTCACTGGGGTACGGGCCCCACAGACACTGACTCTCACTGGGGTACGGGCCCCACAGACACTGACTCTCACTGGGGTACGGGTCCCACAGACACTGACTCTCACTGGGGTACGGGTCCCACAGACACTGACTCTCACTGGGGTACGGGTCCCACAGACACTGACTCTCACTGGGGTACGGGCCCCACAGACACTGACTCTCACTGGGGTACGGGTCCCACAGACACTGATTCTCACTGGGGTACAGGTCCCACAGACACTGACTCTCACTGGGGTACGGGTCCCACAGACACTGACTCTCACTGGGGTACGGGTCCCACAGACACTGACTCTCACTGGGGTACGGGCCCCACAGACACTGACTCTCACTGGGGTACGGGTCCCACAGACACTGACTCTCACTGGGGTACGGGTCCCACGGACACTGACTCTCACTGGGGTACGGGTCCCACAGACACTGACTCTCACTGGGGTACGGGTCCCACAGACACTGACTCTCACTGGGGTACGGGTTCCACAGACACTGACTCTCACTGGGGTACGGGTCCCACAGACACTGACTCTCACTGGGGTACGGGCCCCACAGACACTGACTCTCACTGGGGTACGGGTTCCACAGACACTGACTCTCACTGGGGTACGGGTCCCACAGACACTGACTCTCACTGGGGTACGGGTCCCACAGACACTGACTCTCACTGGGGTACGGGTCCCACAGACACTGACTCTCACTGGGGTACGGGTCCCACAGACACTGACTCTCACTGGGGTACGGGTCCCACAGACACTGACTCTCACTGGGGTACAGGTCCCACAGACACTGACTCTCACTGGGCAGTATCACACCGGGAGGGAGTGGTATTTACTCACCAAGTGTACGGGTCAGAAGGTCCTGGGTTCAAGCCCCACTCCAGAGGCTTAAGAACATAAGAAATGGGAGCAGGAGTAGGCCATTCGGCCCCTCGAGCCTGCTCCACCACTCAATCAGATCATGGCTGATCTTCGACCTCAACTCCACTTTCCCACCCAATCCCCAGATCCCTTGATTCCCCGAGAGTCCAAAAATCGATCAATATATTCAACGACTCAGCATCCACAGGCCTCTGGGGGAGAGAATTCCAAAGATTCACAACCCTCTGAGTGAAGAAAGTTTTTCTTATCTCAGTCCTAAATGGCCGACCCCTTATTCTGAAACTATGACCCCTAGTTCTAGACCCTCCATAATCCAGGCTGACACTCCCGGTGCCAGTACTGAGGGAGCGCCGCACTGTCGGAGGGTCAGTACTGAGGGAGCGCCGCACTGTCGGAGGGTCAGTACTGAGGGAGCGCCGCACTGTCGGAGGGTCAGTACTGAGGGAGCGCCGCACTGTCGGAGGGTCAGTACTGAGGGAGCGCCGCACTGTCGGAGGGTCAGTACTGAGGGAGCGCCGCACTGTCGGAGGGTCAGTACTGAGGGAGCGCCGCACTGTCGGAGGGTCAGTACTGAGGGAGCGCCGCACTGTCGGAGGGTCAGTACTGAGGGAGCGCCGCACTGTCGGAGGGTCAGTACTGAGGGAGCGCCGCACTGTCGGAGGGTCAGTACTGAGGGAGCGCCGCACTGTCGGAGGGTCAGTACTGAGGGAGCGCCGCACTGTCGGAGGGTCAGTACTGAGGGAGCGCCGCACTGTCGGAGGGTCAGTACTGAGGGAGCGCCGCACTGTCGGAGGGTCAGTTCTGAGGGAGCGCTGCACTGTCGGAGGGTCAGTACTGAGGGAGCGCTGCACTGTCGGAGGGTCAGTACTGAGGGAGCGCCGCACTGTCGGAGGGTCAGTACTGAGGGAGTGCTGCACTGTCGGAGGGGCTGTCTTTTGGATGAGACCTTAAATCGAGGCCCTGTCTTCCCTCTCAGGTGGATGTAAAAGATCCCACGGCCACTATTGGAAGAAGAGCAGGGGAGTTCTCCTCGGTGTCCTGGGGCCAATATTTATCCCTCGACCAACATCACTAAAACAGATTATCTGCTCATTATCACATCGCTGTTTGTGGGATCTTGCTCTGTTCAAATCAGCTGCTGCGTTTCCTACATTACAACAGTGACTACACTTCAAAAGTACTTAATTGCTTGTAAAGTGTTTTGGGACGTCCTGAGATGGTGAAAGGCTCTGTGTATCTTTCTCACACTGTATTTATAGCGGAGAGACAGGATGCATTTTGAACGGTTGGGCCTCAGGCTTCTTGCTTATGTTGAGCCCGTCCCCAGCCAGACTGACACCTGAGCTACAGTGCAATCTGCTGCCAGCTGGCCTGCCCATCACATCCCATGAACAGACAGCCCGCTTTGCCAAGAAATGCCACGCTGGAATGAGGATCCTAACTGGCTCAGGAATTCCCTAAAAACGCAGACAGAAATAGCCTGCCCAGTCAGATCCCCTCCTCTCTGGAACTCGGTCCCAATAACCGAGAGGGGGCTACAGCCTCCTACAGCCGAGTATCTCAGTTACATCTCCTGGTGCTGGGATTCGGACTCCCATGGGTGCCAATGCCATCTGGTACATTAGGATCAGGAGGAGGCCATTCAGTCCCTCCAGCCTTTCCTGCCATTCAATCAGATCACGGCTGATCTACTCCTCAGCTCCATTTATATCCGCCTTTGCTCCATCTCCCTCCATACATTTACCCAACAAAAATCTACCGCTCTCAGTCTCTAATTATCCCCCAGCTCCCGTAGGGTTTTGGAGGAGAGAGTTCCAGATTTCCACCACCTCACCCAGTTGATCATTATATCCACACTTCAACTACTAACACAACACTGTGCATTTATACAGAGCCTTTAACGCAGTAAAACGTCCCGAGGAGCTTCACAGGAGCGTAAATCAGACAAAATTTGACACCGAGCCACATAAGGAGATATTAGGACAGGTGACCAAAAGCTTGGTCAAAGAGGGAGGTTTTAAGGAGCGTCTTAAAGGAGGAGAGAGAGAGGCGGAGAGGTTTAGGGGGGAATTCCAGAGCTTGGGGCCCAGGCAGCTGAAGGCACGGCCGCCAATGGTGGAGCGATGAAAATCGGGGATGCGCAAGAGGCCAGAATTGGAGGAGCGCAGAGATCTCGGAGGGTTGTAGGGCTGGAGGAGGTTACAGAGATAGGGAGGGGGTGAGGGCCATGGAGGGATTTGAAAACAAGGATGAGAATTTTTAAATCGAGGCGTTCCCGGACCGGGAGCCAGTGTGGGTCAGCGAGCACAGGGGGTGATGGGTGAACGGGACTTGGTGCGAGTTAGGATACGGGCAGCAGAGTTTTGGATGAGCTCAAGTTTATGGAGGGGGGGAAGGTGGGAGGCCGGCCAGGAGAGCATTGGAATCCTGGATGAATCCAGATATTCGACCGTGCGTGGCATTGATGCGGAGCAGATCCTGTCCTCACCCAGCACCGGCGCGCGGTCAACGGGTCACTGGATGGTCAGAAAACAGCCTTCTACGGCCTAACTGTGCCTTTAAAGTCTCAGCTGTGGCTCATTGGGCAGCACTCGTGTCTCGGAGTCAGAATATCGTGGGTTCAATCCCCACTCTAGAGACTTGAGTATAAAATCCAGGCTGACGCAATGCAGGACTGAGGGAGTGCTGCACAGTCGGAGGTGCCGTCGTTCAGATGAGACGTTAAACTGAGGCCCCGTCTGCCCCCTTGGGTGGACATAAAAGATCCCACGGCCACTATTTTGATGACAGCAGGGGGAGTTCTCCCCGGTGTCCTGGGCCAATATTTATCCCTCAAACAACATCACTAAAAAAAAAACAGATGATCTGCTCATTTATCACATTGCTGTTTGTGGGATCTTGCTGTGCGCAAATTGGCTGTCACGTTTCCTACATTACAACAGTGACTACACTTCAAACATACTTCATTGGCTGAAAAGCGTTTGAGACGTCCTGAGGTGGTGAAAGGCGTTGGAGAAATCCTGTCGATGGTATTAGGCCGGTCCCAGGGATGAGGGACTCCAGTGATGTGGGGAGACTGGAGAAGCTGGGATTGTTCTCCTTGGAACAGAGAAGGTTAAGGGGAGATTTAATCGAGGTGTTCAAAATCATGAAGGGTTTTGATAGAGTAAATAAGGAGAAACTGTTTCCAGTGGCAAAAGTAGGTACGGTCGTGTAGTGATTATGTTACTGGGCTAATAATCCAGAGGCCCGGAGTCTATGAGTTCAAATCCCAGCCGTGGTAGCTGGGGAATTTAATTTCAATTAATGAATTAAATAAAATTCTGGAATTAAAAAACTAGTATCACTAATGGTGGCCATAAAACTACTGGATTCTCGTAATAAACCCATCTGGTTCACTAATGCCCTTTATGGAAGGAAACCTGCCGTCCTTACCCGGTCTGGCCTATATGTGACTCCAGACCCACAGCAATGTGGTTGATTCATTAATTACCCTCTGAAATGGCCTAGCAAGCCACTCAGTTGTACAATTCTTGCTACGAAAAGTCATAATAAGAATAAAACCAGACGAACCACTAGGCACCGGACACGACGAAGGTTAAACCAAGCCCAGTCGACCCTGCAAAGTCCTCCTCGCTAACATCTGGGGACTTGTGCCAAAATTGGGAGAGCTGTCCCACAGACTAGTCAAGCAACAGCCTGACATAGCCATACTCACAGAATCATATCTTTCAGCCAACGTCCCAGACTCTTCCATCACCATCCCTGGGTATGTCCTGTCCCACCGGCAGGACAGACCCACCAGAGGTGGCGGTACAGTGATATACTGTCAGGAGGGAGTGGCCCTGGGAGTCCTCAACATTGACTCCGGACCCCATGAAATCTCATGGCATCAGGTCAAACATGGGCAAGGAAACCTCCTGCTGATTACCACCTACCGTCCTCCCTCAGCTGATGAATCAGTCCTCCTCCATGTTGAACACCACTTGGAGGAAGCACTGAGGGTAGCAAGGGCACAGAATGTACTCTGGGTGGGGGACTTCAATGTCCATCGCTAAGAGTGGCTCGGCAGCACCACTACTGACCGAGCTGGCCGAGTCCTGAAGGACATAGCTGCTAGACTGGGCCTGCGGCAGGTGGTGAGCAGACCAACACGAGGGAAAAACTTACTTGACCTCGTCCTCACCAATCTACCTGTCGCAAATGCATCTGTCCATGACAGTATTGGTAGGAGTGACCACCGCACAGTCCTCGTGGAGATGAAGTCCCGTCTTCGCACTGAGGACACCATCCAACGTGTTGTGTGGCACTACCACCGTGCTAAATGGGATAGATTCAGAACGGATCTAGCAGCTCAAAACTGGGCATCCATGAGGCGCTGTGGGCCATCAGCAGCAGCAGAATTATATTCCAGCACAATCTGTATCCTCATGGCCCGGCATATTCCTCACTCTACCATTACCAACAAGCCAGGGGATCAACCCTGGTTCAATGAGGAATGTAGAAGAGCATGCCAGGAGCAGCACCAGGCGTACCTAAAAATGAGGTGCCAACCTGGTGAAGCTACAACTCAGGACTACGTGCATGCTAAACAGCGGAAGCAACATGCTATAGACAGAGCTAAGCGATTCCACAACCAACGGATCAGATCAAAGCTCTGCAATCCTGCCACATCCAGTTGTGAATGGTGGTGAACAATTAAACAACTAACGGGAGGAGGTGGCTCTGCAAACATCCCCATCCTCAATGATGGCGGAGTCCAGCACGTGAGTGCAAAAGACAAGGCTGAAGCGTTTGCAACCATCTTCAGCCAGAAGTGCCGAGTGGATGATCCATCTTGGCCTCCTCCCGATATCCCCATCATCACAGAAGCCAGTCTTCAGCCAATTCGATTCACTCTACGTGATATCAAGAAACGGCTGAGTGCACTGGATACAGCAAAGGCTATGGGCCCCGACAACATCCCAGCTATAGTGCTGAAGACTTGTGCTCCAGAACTAGCTGCACCTCTAGCCAAGCTGTTCCAGTACAGCTACAACACTGGCATCTACCCGACAATATACAGGTTCATAGCTCCTTGAAAGTGGAGTCACAGGTGGATAGGGTGGTGAAGAAGGCATTCAGCATGCTTGGTTTCATTGGTCAAAACACTGAATGCAGGAGTTGGGATGTCTTGTTGAAGTTGTACAAGACATTAGTAAGGCCACACTTGGAATACTGTGTACAGTTCTGGTCACCCTATTATAGAAAGGATATTATTAAACTAGAAAGAGTGCAGAAAAGATTTACTGGGATGCTACCGGGACTTGATGGTTTGACTTATAGGGAGAGGTTGGATAGACTGGGACTTTTTTCCCTGGAGAGTAGGAGGTTTAGGGGTGATCTTATAGAAGTCTATAAAATAATGAGGGGCATAGATAAGGTAGATAGTCAAAATCTTTTCCCAAAGGTAGGGGAGTCCATAACGAGGGGGCATAGATTTAAGGTGAGAGGGGAGAGATACAAAAGGGTCCAGGGGGCAATTTTTTCACTCAAAGGGTGGTGAGTGTCTGGAACGAGCTGCCAGAGGCAGTAGTAGAGGCGGGTACAATTTTGTCTTTTAAAATGTATTTGGACAGTTACATGGGTAAGATGGGTATAGAGGGATATGGGCCAAGTGCAGGCAACTGGGACTAGATTAGTGGTATAAACTGGGCGACATGGACATGTTGGGCCGAAGGGCCTGTTTCCATGTTGTAAACGTCTATGATTCTATGATAATGTGGAAAATTGCCCAGGTATGTCCTGTCCACAAAAAGCAGGACAAATCCAATCCGGCCAATTACCACCCCATCAGTCTACTCTCAATCATCAGCAAAGTGATGGAAGGTGTCGTCGACAGTGCTATCAAGCGGCACTTACTCACCAATAACCTGCTCACCGATGCTCAGTTTGGGTTCCGCCAGGACCACTCGGCTCCAGGCCTCATTACAGCCTTGGTCCAAACATGGACAAAAGAGGTGAGGTGAGAGTGACTGCCCTTGACATCAAGGCAGCATTTGACCGAGTGTGGTACCAAGGAGCCCGAGTCAAATTGAAGTCAATGGGAATCAGGGGGAAAACTCTCCAGTGGCTGGAGTCATACCTAGCACAAAGGAAGATGGTAGTGGTTGTTGGAGGCCAATCATCTCAGTCCCAGGACATTGCTGCAGGAGTTCCTCAGGGCAGTGTCCTAGGCCCAACCATCTTCAGCTGCTTCATCAATGACCTTCCCTCCATCATAAGGTCAGAAATGGGGATGTTCGCTGATGATTGCACAGTGTTCAGTTCCATTCGCAACCCCTCAGATAATGAAGCAGTCCGAGCCCGCATGCAGCAAGACCTGGACAACATCCAGGCTTGGGCTGATAAGTGGCAAGTAACATTCGCGCCAGATAAGTGCCAGGCAATGACCATCTCCAACAATTGTAAACAATTTTACAACACCAAGTTATAGTCCAACGATTTTATTTTTAATCCCACAAGCTTTCGGGGGCTTTCCCCTTCCTCAGGCGGTGTGGAAATTACACACCGCCTGAGGAAGGGGAAAGCCGCCGAAAGCTTGTGGGATTAAAAATAAAATCGTTGGACTATAACTTGGTGTTGTAAAATTGTTTACAATTGTTAACCCCAGTCCATCACTGGCATCTCCACATCATCTCCAACAAGAGAGAGTCGAACCACCTCCCCTTGACATTCAACGGCATTACCATCGCCGAATCCCCCACCATCAACATCCTGGAGGTCACCATTGACCAGAAACTTAACTGGACCAGCCATATAAATACAGTGGCTACAAGAGCAGGTCGGAGGCTGGGTATTCTGCGGCGAGTGACTCACCTCCTGACTCCCCAAAGCCTTTCCACCATCTACAAGGCACAAGTCAGGAGTGTGATGGAATACTCTCCACTTGCCTGGATGAGTGCAGCTCCAACAACACTCAAGAAGCTCGACACCATCCAGGACAAAGCAGCCCGCTTGATTGGCACCTCATCCACCACCCTAAACATTCACTCCCTTCACCAACAGCGCACTGTGGCTGCAGTGTGCACCATCCACAGGATGCACTGCAGCAACTCGCCAAGGCTTCTTCGACAGCACCTCCCGAACCCACGACCTCTACCACCTAGAAGGACAAGGGCAGCAGGCACATGGGAACAACACCCTGCACGTTCCCCTCCAAGTCACACACCATCCCGACTTGGAAATATATCGGCCGTTCCTTCATCGTCGCTGGGTCAAAATCCTGGAACTCCCTTCCTAACAGCACTGTGGGAGAACCGTCACCACACGGACTGCAGCGGTTCAAGAAGGCGGCTCACCACCACCTTCTCAAGGGCAATTAGGGATGGGCAATAAATGCCGGCCTCGCCAGCGACGCCCACATCCCATGAACGAATAAAGAAAAAGGGTCGGTAACCAGAGGACACAGATTTAAGATAATCGGCATTTTTTTACGCAGCGAGTTGTTCTGATCTGGAATGCGCTGCCTGAAAGGGCGGTGGAAGCAGATTCAATAATAACTTTCAAAAGGGAATTGGATAAATACTTGAAGGGGAAAAGTTTCAGGGCTTTGGGGAAAGAGCGGGGGAGTGGGACTAATTGGACAGCTCTTTCAAAGAGCCGGCACAGGCACGATGGACCGAATGGCCTCCATCTGTGCTGTAAGATTCTATGAAGTGCAGGAGCCCAGAATCAGAGACCGGCTCTATCCCGAAGAGCAGTTGGCAGTGGCAGTGCGAGCATCCTGTGTGGCACAGAGAGAGAGCGAGAGAGAGAGAGGAGAGAGGGGGCGGGCAGACTGTCGCTGCGTACTGGGCACATGCAGAGGTCAAATCCTGGCAATGATCGCAGGCTCCGACTGACTGACAGACACTGCCGATCAGTGCCGCCCTTGAATGGCTTTGCAAAGCAGCCTGCGGCCCGAGGTGAAAGAAAGCCTTTCATTCTCTCTCTCTCTCTCTCTCTCGCGTCCCGGGAATCTAAACCCATTCACAAATCCGCGCGGGTTTCCAAAAAAGCTCTCAGGGATTGTACGGACAGTGGGGGAACAAGAGGCTTGTAAACAAACGCCCATCCCCCACCCACTGCCCCTCTTTATTTTATTAAAACGGTTATTTATTCAGTCGTATGATGTATTTTTTGTACTTGTCACTGTCTCTCATCACTGGGGCGAGGAACAGAGGGCCAATCGTGTCCGTTGGTTTGTGTGCAATGTTCTGTTTGGAGCGTTCGGGTTTATTGGCAGAGACGCATTGAGAGGAGACAATCGAGGGCTTTGTGCTGGAGCTTTTCACCGACAGAATCGCTGAGCTGAGGACGATTCAAAAGCCCTCCCAGGAATTAAACAAAAAAAAAAGCTCAAATTCTCCCCCACTCCACCCCCAGCAGCCTGCCTGACCCCCATGGATGGTTGGCAGACTCGCAGTCGGAGGGGAGGGAGGGCGATTGGCCTCCGCCTGTGTGCACACGAGCTCCTCCAACGGGCGACTGGAGACGCGGCCTATCTCTCGCTGCCCTCTCCCCCCCTCCCACACCCCTCCCCATGACCCCCCCGTACCCCCCCCCGACCTCCCCCACACAGCCCCCCCCCCAACATGACTCCCCTACACCCCCTCATGACCCCCCACAGTCCCCCCCCATGACCTCCCCCAATGCCCCCCCACGCCGCCACGATCTCCCCCCCACACCCCCCTCACGGCTTCCCCCACACACCCCCTACCCCACCCCCCCACCCATGCCCCCCTCCGCCCCCCCCCCATGACCTCCCCACCACGCTCCCCCCACACTGAAATAAAAAGACTGAGCTTCACGGTCGATTAGCGGCTACTGACCCACTGAGAACGGCTGGACAAAGAGAGCTTCTGTGGGGGGGGAGGGTCAGTCGGTTCCAGGAGGACCCCCCCCTCCGAACCCACAGCCTGACGTCCATCAATAACCAGCAATAATCGATCAATTATTGATTCATTATTTCAACTGGTTTACATGGTTTCGTTTCCCCTCTTCCTGTTCTCTCATTCCCTTTCCTGAAAACACTGACTCTTGTTGGGGTACAGGCTCCGCGGACCCCCTCCGGCACCCCACAGATTGGCCAGTGTTTGTGCTTGAGCCTGGGCAGTGAGTGCTGGCCGGATATTCAACCATGGGAGGATCACAGGCGTACCCATTCTGCTCTTGCTGGTCCTCCACGAACACCTGCTTTCCAGCACTGGGACAGCGGTCAGTTTACGCAAATGTCAGGAGCCGTGCGTTACAGTGAGTAAAACCCGATCCATCAGGTTAATCCCCTTCTTCAGGTACTTTCACACCCGAGTTTATCACAGCTTGCAATCCCGACAGTGAACTCTCAGGAATTGTAAACAGGTTTCATTTCTCCCAACCTCTCTCCTGACTGTAGCTGGCGGAAAGCTTCACCCGACTGACCCTTATCCACAAATCTAGGCAAGTTATTGTTGCCAGGTTATTCCACTATAGTGGGCATCGCAGCCAAGCCTAATCCGATCCGCATCAGGATCAGACGTATTTATATGCCATATATAAACACCCCGAACCCCTCGATTAGATTCCAGCCTGTAACTCACTCCCGGGTATCTGTTATTCTATATATAAACCCCCCGACCCCCGCGATTATATTCTAGTCTGTAACTCACTCCCGGGGTGTTTGTTATGCCTCTAGTTTCGAGTATCTGGAGTGAAAGATCGGGCGGCAGGCGCAGTGCTGCGAGTGCCTGTCAGCGACACTCCCCTCGTGATGCTTGGCGCACTCAGTGAAAGTTGTGTCTGTCAGGAACACGGGACCTGCAGCTCAGACCGTGTGAAAATGTGATTTTCACAGGAGCCCTGTGTGTTGTTTTAAGGTATCGTGTTGGTGCCTGAATGCGGCTGACTGGGTCCTGACACGTCCAATGCTCATGAGTAAGTGTTTCGATCCACAGCCCATCCCGGCTCGACCCGCCCCTCCCCACACACACACTCACACACACACTCACACTAACACACACACTCACACACACTCACACTCACACACTAACACACACACACTCACACACACACACAAACACACACTCACACTAACACACACACTCACACTAACACACACTCACACACACACTCACACACACACACTAACACACACACACTCACACACACACACAAACACACACTCACACTAACACACACACTCACACTCACACACACACACTCACACACACTAACACACACACACACACACAAACACACACTCACACTAACACACACACTCACACTCACACTAACACACACACACACTCACACACACACTCACACACACACACACTCACACACACACACACTCACACTAACACACACACTCACACACACACTCACACTAACACACACACTCACACACACTCACACTCACACACTAACACACACACACTCACACACACACAAACACACACTCACACTAACACACACACTCACACTAACACACACTCACACACACTCACACACACACTAACACACACACACTCACACACACACACAAACACACACTCACACTAACACACACACTCACACTAACACACACACTCACACACACTCACACTAACACACACACACTCACACACACACACAAACACACACTCACACTAACACACACACTCACACTCACACTAACACACACACTCACACACACACTCACACACACACACACACTCACACACACACACTAACACACACACACTCACACACACACACACACTCACACACACACACTAACACACACACACTCACACACACACGCTCACACTAACACACTCACACTAACACACACACTCACACTAACACACACACTCACACACACTCACACACACACACTAACACACACACACTCACACACACACACACGCTCACACTAACACACTCACACTAACACACACACACACAAACACACACACTCACAAACACACACACACTCACACACTCACACACACAAACACACACACACTCACACACACAAACACACACACACTCACACACGCTCACACTAACACACACACACACACACACTAACTCACACACACACTAACACTCACACACACTAACACTCACACACACACACACGCTCACACAAACACACACACTCACACACACTCACACTCACACACTCACACGAGTGGCATCGGGCAGCTCACACACCAGCAGGCACTGGGACACGAGCAAGTCTCCCCGCCCTCTGACTCTCACTGACGGGTGTGATTCTTAATCGGACAAGAAAAGAAAAGAAAGATTTGCATTTATTTCACGCCCTTTCACCACCTCAGGATGTCCTGAAGCGATTTACAGTCAATGAGGTACTTTTTTTCTTGAAGTGTGGTCACTGTTGTAATGTAGGAAACGCAGCAGCCAATTTACGCACAGCAAGATCCCACACACAGCAATGTGATAATGACCAGGTCATCTGGTTTCAGTGATGTTGGTTGAAGGATAAATATTGGCCCCAGGACATCAGGGAGAACTCCCCCCTGCTCTTCTTCCAATAGTGTCCATGGGCTCTATTACATCCATCTGAGGGGGCAAATTGGGCCTTGATTTAACGTCTCATCTGAAAGACGGCACCTCCGACAGTGCGGCGCTCCCTCAGTACTGACCCTCCGACAGTGCGGCCCTCCCTCAGTACTGACCCTCCGACAGTGCGGGGCTCCCTCAGTACTGACCCTCCGACAGTGCAGCACTCCCTCAGTACTGACCCTCCGACAGTGCGGGGCTCCCTCAGTACTGACCCTCCGACAGTGCAGCGCTCCCTCTGTACTGACCCTCCGACAGTGCGGCGCTCCCTCAGAACTGACCCTCCGACAGTGCGGCCCTCCCTCAGTACTGACCCTCCGACAGTGCGGCGCTCCCTCAGAACTGACTCTCCGACAGTGCGGCGCTCCCTCAGTACTGACCCTCCGACAGTGCGGCGCTCCCTCAGTACTGACCCTCTGACAGTGCGGCGCTCCCTCAGTACTGACCCTCTGACAGTGCAGCACTCCCTCAGTACTGACCCTCCGACAGTGCAGCGCTCCCTCAGTACTGACCCTCCGACAGTGCGGCCCTCCCTCAGTACTGACCCTCCGACAGTGCGGCGCTCCCTCAGTACTGACACTCCGACAGTGCGGCGCTCCCTCAGAACTGACTCTCCGACAGTGCGGCGCTCCCTCAGTACTGACCCTCTGACAGTGCGGCGCTCCCTCAGTACTGACCCTCTGACAGTGCGGCGCTCCCTCAGTACTGACCCTCTGACAGTGCGGCGCTCCCTCAGTACTGACCCTCTGACAGTGCGGCGCTCCCTCAGTACTGACCCTCTGACAGTGCGGCGCTCCCTCAGCACTGACCCTCTGACAGTGCGGCGCTCCCTCAGTACTGACCCTCTGACAGTGCGGCGCTCCCTCAGTACTGACCCTCTGACAGTGCGGCGCTCCCTCAGTACTGACCCTCCGACAGTGCGGCGCTCCCTCAGCACTGACCCTCTGACAGTGCGGCGCTCCCTCAGCACTGACCCTCTGACAGTGCGGCGCTCCCTCAGCACTGCACCGGGAGTGTCAGCCTAGATTATGGGCTCAAATCTCTGGAGTGGGGACTTGAACCGACGACCTTCTGAACTCAGAGGTGAGCATGTTGCGCACTGAGCCACGGCCGATCCAGGCCAGTTCTATCAGTGTCGGATTGTGACGAACCATCACTTGCTGCTCCCGTTTGCTTTTCCTTGTTACGTACACATTTTGTTTTAAGGTTGCAGTCGCTCCTGTCATCGTCCCGTTGCTCAGGGAGGTCTCTGATCTCAGTCTTAATCGCCCTCTGAAATGGCCGAGCAAGCCACTCAGTTGTAAAATCTCGCTACGAAAAGTCATAACAAGAATAAAACCGGACGGACCACCCGGCATCGGACCACTAGGCACCGGACACGACAACGGCAAAACACCAAGCCCAGTCGACCCTGCAAGGTCCTCCTTACTAACATCTGGGGACTTGTGCCAAAATTGGGAGAGCTGTCCCACAGACTAGTCAAGCAACAGCCTGACATAGCCATACTCACAGAATCATATCTTTCAGCCAACGTCCCAGACTCTTCCATCACCATCCCTGGGTATGTCCTGTCCCACCGGCAGGACAGACCCACCAGAGGTGGCGGTACAGTGATATACAGTCAGGAGGGAGTGGCCCTGGGAGTCCTCAACATTGACTCTGGACCCCATGAAATCTCATGGCATCAGGTCAAACATGGGCAAGGAAACCTCCTGCTGATTACCACCGACCGCCCTCCCTCAGCTGATGAATCAGTCCTCCTCCATGTTGAACACCACTTGGAGGAAGCACTGAGGGTAGCAAGGGCACAAAATGTATTCTGGGTGGGGGACTTCAATGTCCATCACCAAGAGTGGCTCGGTAGCACCACTACTGACCGAGCTGGCCGAGTCCTGAAGGACATAGCTGCTAGACTGGGCCTGCGGCAGGTGGTGAGCGAACCAACACGAGGGAAAAACTTACTTGACCTCGTCCTCACCAATCGACCTGTCGCAAATGCATCTGTCAATGACAGTATTGGTAGGAGTGACCACCGCACAGTCCTCGTGGAGATGAAATCCCGTCTTCGCACTGAGGACACCATCGAATGTGTTGTGTGGCACTACCACCGTGCTAAATGGGATAGATTCAGAACAGATCTAGCAGCTCAAAACTGGGCATCCATGAGGCACTGTGGGCCATCAGCAGCAGCAGAATTGTATTCCAGCACAATCTGTAACCTCATGGCCTGGCATATTCCTCACTCTACCATTACCAACAAGCCAGGGGATCAACCCTGGTTCTATGAGGAGTGTAGAAGAGCATGCCAGGAGCAGCACCAGGCGTACCTAAAAATGAGGTGCCAACCTGGTGAAGCTACAACTCAGGACTACATGCATGCTAAACAGCGGAAGCAACATGCTATAGACAGAGCTAAGCGATTCCACAACCAACGGATCAGATCAAAGCTCTGCAGTCCTGCCACATCCAGTCGTGAATGGTGGTGGACAATTAAACAACTAACGGGAGGAGGAGGCTCTGCAAACATCCCCATTCTCAATGATGGCGGAGTCCAGCACGTGAGTGCAAAAGACAAGGCTGAAGCGTTTGCAACCATCTTCAGCCAGAAATGCCGAGTGGATAATCCATCTCGGCCTCCTCCCGATATCCCCACCATCACGGAAGCCAGTCTTCGGCCAATTCGATTCACTCCACGTGATATCAAGAAACGGCTGAGTGCACTGGATACAGCAAAGGCTATGGGCCCCGACAACATCCCAGCTGTAGTGCTGAAGACTTGTGCTCCAGAACTAGCTGCGCCTCTAGCCAAGCTGTTCCAGTACAGTTACAACACTGGCATCTACCCGACATTGTGGAAAATTGCCCAGGTATGTCCTGTCCACAAAAAGCAGGACAAATCCAATCCGGCCAATTACCGCCCCATCAGTCTACTCTCAATCATCAGCAAAGTGATGGAAGGTGTCGTCGACAGTGCTATCAAGCGGCACTTACTCACCAATAACCTGCTCACCGATGCTCAGTTTGGGTTCTGCCAGGATCACTCGGCTAACCTCATTACAGCCTTGGTCCAAACATGGACAAAAGAGCTGAATTCCAGAGGTGAGGTGAGAGTGACTGCCCTTGACATCAAGGCAGCATTTGACGAGTGTGGCACCAAGGAGCCCGAGTCAAATTGAAGTCAATGGAAATCAGGGGGAAAACTCTCCAGTGGCTGGAGTCATACCTGGCACAAAGGAAGATGGTAGGGTTGTTGGAGGCCAATCATCTCAGCCCCAGGACATTGCTGCAGGAGTTCCTCAGGGCAGTGTCCTAGGCCCAACCATCTTCAGCTGCTTCATCAATGACCTTCCCTCCATCATAAGGTCAGAAATGGGGATGTTCGCTGATGACTGCACAGTGTTCAGTTCCATTCGCAACCCCTCAGATAATGAAGCAGTCCGAGCCCGCATGCAGCAAGACCTGGACAACATCCAGGCTTGGGCTGATAAGTGGCAAGTAACATTCGCGCCAGATAAGTGCCAGGCAATGACCATCTCCAACAAGAGAGAGTCTAACCACCTCCCCTTGACATTCAACGGCATTACCATCGCCGAATCCCCCACCATCAACATCCTGGGGGTCACCATTGACCAGAAACTTAACTGGACCAGCCATATAAATACTGTGGCTACGAGAGCAGGTCAGAGGCTGGGTATTCTGCGGCGAGTGACTCACCTCCTGACTCCCCAAAGCCTTTCCACCATCTACAAGGTACAAGTCAGGAGTGTGATGGAATACTCTCCACTTGCCTGGATGAGTGCAGCTCCAACAACACTCAAGAAGCTCGACACCATCCAGGACAAAGCAGCCCGCTTGATTGGCACCCCATCCACCACCCTAAACATTCACTCCCTTCACCACCGGCGCACCGTGGCTGCTAGTGTGCACCATCCACAGGATGCACTGCAGCAACTCGCCAAGGCTTCTTCGACAGCACCTCCCAAACCCGCGACCTCTACCACCTAGAAGGACAAGGGCAGCAGGCACATGGGAACAACACCACCTGCACGTTCCCCTCCAAGTCACACACCATCCCGACTTGGAAATATATCTCCGTTCCTTCATTGTCGCTGGGTCAAAATCCTGGAACTCCCTTCCTAACAGCACTGTGGGAGAACCGTCACCACACAGACTGCAGCGGTTCAAGAAGGCGGCTCACCACCACCTTCTCAAGGGCAATTAGGGATGGGCAATAAATGCCGGCCTCACCAGCGACGCCCACATCCCGTGAACGAATTAAAAAAAAAAGTCTCCCCGACCAGTCAGTGCTGCTCTAAACCCAGGGGGCTGGGGTACAGATTGGGGAAAGCAGGACGATCCCCCAATCGTCAGTCACCGGCAACCAAACCCAGAACCGAAACCGAGCGGCATCTCATCCTCGTGTTCAAATCCCCTCCATGGCCCTCGCCCCCTCCCTATCTCTGTAACCTCCTCCAGCCCTACAACCCTCCGAGATCTCTGCGCTCCTCCAATTCTGGCCTCTTGTTCATCCCCCGATTTCCATCGCTCCACCATTGGCGGCCGTGCCTTCAGCTGCCTGGGCCCTAAGCTCTGGAATTCCCTCCCTAAACCTCTCCGCCTCTCTCTCCTCCTTTAAGACACTCCTTAAAACCTCCCTCTTTGACCAAGCTTTTGGTCACCTGTCCTAATATCTCCTTATGTGGCTCGGTGTCAAATTTTGTCTGATTTAAGCTCCTGTGAAGAGCCTTGGGACGTTTTACTACGTTAAAGGCTCTGTATAAATGCAAGTTGCTGTAGTTGATGTTGTTGCCTGCGGACTGCGCCAATCAGGAATCGATGAGTTTGAGGTGAGCGGGAAGGATCAGCTCTTTCAAAGAGCCGCACAGGCACGATGGGCTGAATGGCCTCCTTCTGCGCTGCACCTACTGTGACACTATAACCGCGTCAGGTGACATGGTTTTCTATATAATCCCGGCCCCCACACACAGCGAGGCTCTGAAACACAAACACTCGATTTAGCAAAGAAATAACAAGAAGTGAAGGACTCATGGTAAAACTGGACAAGAACAGACAGGATGGGACAGAGAGAGAGAGGGAGAGAGGGAGAGGCAGAGAACCTTCCCCAGATAGGATGGACAGAGAGAGAGAGGAGAGAGGGAGAGGCAGAGAACTGTCCCCAGACAGGATGGGACAGAGAGAGAGAGGGGGAGAGGGAGAGGCGGAGAACCATCCCAGACAGGATGGGACAGAGAGAGAGGGAGAGAGAGAGGGAGAGGGAGAACCTTCCCCAGACAGGATGGGACAGAGAGAGCGGGAGGGAGAGGGAGAGAGGGAGAACCATCCCCAGACAGGATGGACAGAGAGAGAGAGAGGGAGAGGGAGAGAGGGAGAACCTTCCCCAGACAGGATGGGACAGAGAGAGAGAGAGGAGAGGGAGAGAGGGAGAACCTTCCCCAGACAGGATGGGACAGAGAGAGAGGGAGGGAGAGGGAGAGAGGGAGAACCATCCCCAGACAGGATGGGACAGAGAGAGAGAGAGGGAGAGGGAGAGAGGGAGAACCTTCCCCAGACAGGATGGGACAGAGAGAGAGAGAGGGAGAGGGAGAGAGGGAGAACCTTCCCCAGACAGGATGGGACAGAGAGAGAGAGAGGGAGAGGGAGAGAGGGAGAACCTTCCCCAGACAGGATGGGACAGAGAGAGAGAGAGGGAGAGGGAGAGAGGGAGAACCTTCCCCAGACAGGATGGGACAGAGAGAGAGAGAGGGAGAGGGAGAGAGGGAGAACCATCCCCAGACAGGATGGGACAGAGAGAGAGAGAGGGAGAGGGAGAGAGGGAGAACCTTCCCCAGACAGGATGGGACAGAGAGAGAGAGAGGGAGAGGGAGAGAGGGAGAACCTTCCCCAGACAGGATGGGACAGAGAGAGAGAGGGAGAGGGAGAGAGGGAGAACCATCCCCAGACAGGATGGGACAGAGAGAGAGAGGGGGGGAGACGCGGAGAACCATCCCCAGGCAGAGAGTTTCATCTGTGGTTTTGTTCTTTTAAAAAACACAGTTGTGTTGTGGTTGAAGGTTTGAGTGAAATCAGGGCCCCGGCTTCATTGGTCCGGAGAGACTCTGATGATAAAATGATCCTGGTGTTTCGGTGACTGACAAACCCCGGGAGCTGTCGGGGGGAGAGCTCCGTGCATCACTCCCACCTCACTCGCCAGCACTCCCACTACACACACTCACTGGGGTGGGGGCAGGGGGGAGAGGGAGACTGGGGAATAGGGTGGGGGTTGGGATTGGGGTTGTGGATGGGGTGGGGTGGGGTTGGGGTGGAGTCAGGGTGGGTGTCAGGGTGGGGGTTGGGGTCAGGGTGGGGGTGAAGGTGGGGGTGGGGGTCAGGGTGGTGGGTGGGGGTGGGGGTGGGGTGGGGGTCAGGGTGGGGCTGGCGGTGGGGGTGGGGTCATGGTGGGGGTCAGGGTGGGGGTGGGGTGAGGGTGATGTTTGGGGTGGGGGCTGGGGGTGGGGGTCATGGTGGGGGTGGGGGTTGGGGTGGGGTGGGGGTCAGGGTGGGGTCAGGGTGGGGGTCAGGGTGGGGGTCGGGTGGGTGAGGGTGGGGGTGAGGGTGGGGGTCAGGGTGGGGTGGGGGTGGGGGTCAGGGTGGGGGTCGGGTGGGGGTCGGGTGGGGGTCAGGGTCGGGGTGGGGGTCGGGTGGGGGTCGGGTGGGGGTCAGGGTCGGGGTGGGGGTCGGGTGGGGGTCGGGTGTGGGGGTCAGGGTCGGGGTGGGGGTCGGGTGGGACCAGCTTTTCCCGCAGAGACGAGAGGAAGCACTGAGTGAAACCTGGGACTTTACTGTGGGGAAATAGTGAAAGATTGTTTCCACTGGTGGGCAAAAGGGGAGGCACTGGGGGCACTGCCCCCCACCCCCCGTCTGAAGCGATCCCCA
>NC_090355.1:35514879-35516651 GCF_035084215.1 Heptranchias perlo | reverse complement strand
TGAGGGAGCGCTGCACTGTCGGAGGGTCGGTACTGAGGGAGCGCCACACTGTCGGAGGGTCGGTACTGAGGGAGTGCCGCACTGTCGGAGGGTCGGTACTGAGGGAGCGCCACACTGTCGGAGGGTCAGTACTGAGGGAGCGCCGCACTGTCGGAGGGTCAGTACTGAGGGAGCGCCGCACTGTCGGAGGGTCGGTACTGAGGGAGTGCCGCACTGTCGGAGGGTCGGTACTGAGGGAGTGCCGACACTGTCGGAGGGTCGGTACTGAGGGAGCGCCACACTGTCGGAGGGTCAGTACTGAGGGAGCGCCGCACTGTCGGAGGGTCAGTACTGAGGGAGCGCCGCACTGTCGGAGGGTCGGTACTGAGGGAGTGCCGCACTGTCGGAGGGTCGGTACTGAGGGAGTGCCGCACTGTCGGAGGGTCGGTACTGAGGGAGTGCCACACTGTCTGCCCTCTCAGGTGGACGTAAAAGTTCCCACAGCTGCTATTTCGAAGAAGAGCAGGGGGGAGTTCTCCCCGGTGTCCTGGGGCCGATATTTATCCCTCAACCAACATCACTTTTAAAAAAAAAAGCAAATTATCTGGTCATTTATCGTGTTGCTGTTTGTGGGATCTTGCTGTGCGCACTTTGGTTGCCGCATTTCCCTACTTCACTTCAAAGAAAAAGTACTTCATTGGCTGTAGAGCACTTTGGGACGTCCTGAGGTGGTGAAAGGCGCTATATAAATGCAAGTCTTTCCTTTCCCTCCTTTCTCTAGCTCGATCGTGTACCTGGAGATTGATAATCGGCAATGCTACCAGGCTTTCTCCGACTGTTTCGCCAGTGCCACAGACGTGGCGCGTTCCTGGGCGCCATGGCTTCCGCGGCAGTCTGCAGCTCCCGTACAACATCAAGGCTGTGAAGAGTAAGTGGGAGCTCGATATCCACCCAACCCCCCCCGCCAAAAAAAATGGCAGGGAGGGGAGAGGGGGCAGGAAAAATGGTACATTGTCTAAAGGTATAATTAACGAGATCTCGGAGGGCTCCTCGGGCCCCGAGTTATCAGCTACCAAATCATTAAGGCAAAAAAAAAAGAATTGATCGCAGCGTTTGAGAAGTTGATGCCTTTGTAGCTCGGGTCTTTCGGTAATTCCCAGGATTTTCACAGATTAATGCGAGTGCAGTAATTTCGACTTTCTTCAAGTCTAAAGAAGAAAACAAAACCTGGCCAGTGTTTTGGGACATTCCTCTCTCTCGCTTTTTTTGCAATTCTGATTACCCACCGTTTAAGCAACCTCGTTTCAGGAGTTTATAACACGGCCTGAATCGTAATTTGTTTATTTTCGTGCTTGTGTATAAAATGTACACTCACGGTTTCTGACCCTGCAGCTGCTCGTACTATCATCTCTCTCTCTCTGTCTCTCTCCCTCTCTCTTTCTCTCTCTCTCTCTCTCTCTCTCTCCTTTTCTCTCTCTGACTCTCCATCTCTCTGTTTAACTCTGTCTCTCTCTCTCTGACTCTTTTTCTCTCTCTCTCTGTCTTTCTCTCTCTCCCTCTCGCTCCCTCTCCCTCTCGCTCCCTCTCCCTCTCGCTCCCTCTCTCTCTCTCTCCCTCTCGCTCTCTCTCCTCCCTCCTCGCTCCCTCTCCCCCCTCCGCTCCCTCTCCCTCTCGCTCCCTCTCTCTCTCTCTCCCCTCTCGCTCTTGCTCTGTCTGTATCTTTCTCTCTCTCTCTCTCCCTCTCTCTCCCTCTTGCTCTGTCTGTATCTTTCTCTCTCTCTCTCTCTCTCTTT